>NC_090894.1:8120680-8138180 GCF_036669925.1 Montipora capricornis
TATGATGATCTTTCGATTTGTGTTACTGATATCGCTATCTACAATAGGTCTTGGACGATAACTCGACAGAGGGTAGCGGGAAGTCAAAGGGTGTATTCAAGGCGGAGTTCTCTATTCTTTGTTAGCGACGTTTTAAGGGTGGAAAAGTGTTGATAAGTTAATAAAGAGAGACATTACAGTGATGAATTATAGTGATGATACAATCCTTAACTCTATGACTCCCAGGAGTGATCAGAATGTAAATTCTCTTAACAGTTTCAATATACTGTCGGGTAAACAGGTATTGAGAATGAAGGTTATCATCAGCTGGGGGCTCCTGGCTGGGGGATACTGATATGATACCGAATTTCATGACCAGCCGGGAAAGATCTTGGGAGTGAAAGGCATAAGAATAAGTGATTTTAAAACCTCCTTTAGATGAGCCGTTGAACTAAATCCAAGGCTACAATCTTGGACAGAATAAAATTGAACAGCAAACCCCCATCCCCGCCCCCAAATCAAGCCAAAACGCGCCATTCTCCCATCCTTGATTTGGGAGGGGGGGTACAAATTTCCCATCTATTTTGTCCAAGATTGTAGTCCGATATAGTTGCACCACTGACAGTAAGTCCTCTCATCCCCTAACCACAATGCTAACGACATGCAACCAATTCCACCCCCTCCCTCCCCCCAAAAAAATTATTGTCCAACAGACAGAATTCGTAAGACCCGGGTTAAGAAGACGTTTTTTGCCCCTTTTTTCCGAGTTTTAAGCGAGGCAGCGCTGGTCAATCGATTCTGACAGTCTGGTCATTCCTGAAAAAAGGTATTTTCAGTACACCTTCTTTTTCCCTAGTTTTTTCACATAAGCATTTGCCTTTTTCAGTTTCATTGATTTGTTTCTTACCTGACAGTACCTGACATCTTATGCACTTAAAAAACACTCGACTCTCCATGGCAATTCCCGTTTTACCTGAAGACGTTTGGCGGTTAGCCAAAAATGATATACATAAGAAAAAAACCTTAACAACTACTTTTTGTTGCATCTCCTTGTTCTTTCTATTGAAGAGCATAGGCTGCGTAAGAACAAAAGGAAAACTGTGATGCAGAGAAATTCGGGTGCGAGTGAATACGCACACGATATTAAAAGCGAGTATTAACCAAATTCAAGTTTGCTTCATCCTCAGATGGAACTTATCGTTTCTTGCTTACCACGTAATCGTGGTTTCTTCATCTCACGAACGGGAACACCTTTTAACAACACCAGCATTACGTAAAATAGTTTATTACCGTTATTCATCTGGATAACATTCCGACAAGTTTAACGTATAGGTCACTTTAAACAGGTCAATCGTTACAAAACCTTGACTTATGCTAAACTTAAACCTCATTAGGCCTAAAATCAATGAGTTTTGGTTTGCTTCAGTATAGGTTAAAAATTGACCTGAAACGAGTGACCAGTGAAATGTGACCTGTGTCCTTCCCTTTTTTGCCTATCCCATAATTAAGCCCGCCCTTTTAACGACTTCAGTTTCCGGTTAACTACAGTAATCAGAAGGCTTTCGAAAAGAGTAGCGGTAGGATTTCACACAATCAGTCTTTTTAAGGCAAATTTTAAGGTTCATTTGAAACATTCTGTCGAAGAACTGAAATTCGAATTTAATATCGCACTGCGAGAGTATGGACAGTATGGTGAAGATGGTGCGCTTCATATTGAGTGACCTTCGCCTCAACATTATTGTCCTTGGCTTTGTTTTTCAAGATGAGCTGACGACATATAGTTCCTCAGAAAATGGCGTAATGGATACTCCGAATCGTCGGTTTTTATCGTTTATTTTCGCCTGTCTCTGTGTGATGAAACTATTACCGACAAGCTGAGAACGTCAATTGTTTTGTTGCGTGACGCTCAAGTCTAACATTGTCAACAACAACTCCTGCGTCTTAGCATTTATAATTTGAATCGTTACTGTACCCAGTATTCGCCAGACAAAACTTCATCGCAAAGACCCCAGCTTTACTAGCCAAAAGAATGTCTGGGAAGGAAAAAACGAGCTTCCGACAAGAGTCCTTCGCATTTATGTTCTGCTCGGCGAGTGATCTTTCACCCTTTTAAGCATGCGAAGGGAGTTTGCTTTCAAACGAAAAGTTCCAATTCAAAATTAGTATGAAGGGCTCTCGCCGCAATTTCCGCGTTACGCAAATTCGGAAAAAATTCGGAAAAAATCCGGAGAAAAATCAACTGATTTGTTCGTTTTAGCAGAAAAACGAAATACGACTGCCATTTTTCGGGGGAGAGAGAACGCCCGCCGGAAATACTTATGTGTCCGCAAGCTATCACAGAGCAATGAAAGACAAACACCATATAAGGTCAAGAGTCTTCGTGATCGAAGCTCACATTTGCAGTTGCCACAATGTAAACAATTCCAGAACAGTGTGAACGTTAGTGATTCCTTCACCAAGGTGAGCTCCGCTGTTGTTAATCATTATAAAAATAGCTTGTAGCTTAAATAACCCTGCAACGTTACATCGAACGCTTTTATCATCATACTTGTTTTGTGGTGTCTTATGCTCCGTGAAGACAACAGTTAATATGTGATCGCCTTACTTTCTACATCAGGCCGGCGGCGAGTAGCTAATTATGATTTTGAACAAAACTTAACCTTGTTCATTGCAGTATGTCTGATTATCCCTTTTTAAGTCAGTGAATGCAAGTTTTGGGTACGTCGCGTCGCGTCAAAAATACTTGGATTTCTCGTGCCTTTGAAGCCCCATTATTGACGCCTTCATTTTTTAGGCAAAATCGTGTGCAAAACCTACATTAAGTGACTCAATTCCTAAGGGATTCAAACTTCAATAGACCAACTCGGCTAACTCAATGTTGAACCCAATTCAGATCTCTCGGGGTTAAGATTCTTCTTGTGTTGCATTCTCATTCAAATGATATGGGAATACTTGGAAAAAACGTTTTATTCCGAAAGGATTTTGAATTGGGTACAACATTGAGTTAGCCGAATTGGTCTGTCTCTATTCCACGTTTATTTCGGGTAGAAGATTTATTTTAGTGGCATGCATAATCGTATTGGCTTTTTTTAAAGCTTAGTGTCATTGTTGTTCTTGCAGCTCATCCACCACGTTTATGCACTTGAATATCATGTTTACGCTATTGACATTTCAACCGAGCCACTGGCAATTGTTTGGGACCGGTATCCCAATGACGGCGCTACTAGCCAAGTCGTTTGTTTTTTTCGATCTGCGATATCAAAAGTGGGTAGACATGGATATGATAATAAGTTGATCCTTCATTTTTATGTGATCAAGATAAACTGTGTTAAGTGTTTATCGTGTTTCTCAATTCATTCACTAATTGCTATACCTTCGGGCTTATAGCTGATTGTTCGACCCTATCAACGAAAGTAGTTCCATATCACTATATGCATGATATTACCAATTTTACAAATATTAGGCCGTCCGACTGACCCATATTTTGAGCTTCCAAAAAAACGTAGGAGGAAGGTAATGACGTAGTGCGTAGTAATACTTTTTAAAAAACTTTTAATCAGATTTAACGTGCATGACATTATTCCACGTGAGAGACTTTCTGTCTGCGTGGGAGGAAAGTGTGTTAACACCAACGCGATTGCACAACACACATGCATGAACTGAGATAACCAAATATGGTCAAATATGACTTAAAACGATAATCTAGTTAATGATAAATATTACACCTAATGCTAAAATTACGTTAAAATGGCCAAAGCTGATTCAAATCCTAAGTTAAAACTAATACCTAATAAACTTCTCTTTCCAGAACCACGTTTCGATTCAACGTTTCAATCAACCAGCCAATGAAAATGTTCCTTTAACCTCACGTGATCATCTTAACGCGACAACTTGAATGCAATGCTGCTCAGTGTAACACCCGTAAATTAACTTGTTATTTTCTGTGAGGACATTTGTAGAAATGGCGTTGCGAGACAAGTTGTACGAAAATTTGCACAGTGTAACAGCGCCTTCAATACTGAGAAACGCTGTTTTCAGTCTCTGAAACCCAAGAATCAGTTTCCCAGGCAAGGCTGAAGTTCACTCAAATTATCAGTGAAAATCTGGGTCTTTTCTAGACCTCAGGCCTTCACTTTGCAATCTCCTCCTTTCTTGCTCGCTTTCTTCACGAAAACCCCACCCGAAACCCCAACTTCATATATTTATACATGTACGACAATAAATTTTACTTACAAGTTAAGCGATATATATTTTTTAGATGGGGCTACATTCCAATACTACGTAATTAACAAAAAGAAGTTCATAAACTCTGAAGGTAGATAACAGACACTGCACTAAGGAATATTAGAAAAGAAAGAGGTTTCATGACAGTTGCCATCAACAGAACAGTGTCTGTTGGATTTTCAGTGTGTTACTTAAAAATAGGATAACAGTGTCCCTTCAAGTAAAGCCTTATTCCCTAAAGCGGGTCTTTTTTTACTTCCTTTTTTTTCTTCTGTTAGAATGTTATTGCTTGCCTTGGCCTTGATATGGGCTGATGGGACCACGTTTGTCTCTGCTAGCAACAAAACCAGCTGTGACCGCATGTACATGCGAAACAATCGATCCTGTGTGCAGGATATTATGGAGTCCAATGTCTTCAGCTCAATGTATTGTGGCCTCACAGTTCCATATGACAGTTGCTATCAAATGTGTCAGGATAGCAAGTGTGATACCATTGAGTGCCGCTCATTGGTCAGATGTGACCAGAATTGTTTCGAAAGCCGTGGTTGTGGGTCGATGACGTGCAACTCCAAGGCGTGCGATCAACATTGTAGCACTCCCGTTTGCGATGGCATGAAGTGTGTCCAAGACGTAGAGAGTTGTGAGCAAGTAACTGCCAGATCGATGGTGTGTGAAGCAAGCGCTTGTAAACAGACTTGTGGACATAGTTATGAGTCCCACGAATGCCGAATGTTTTGTCCTGCTAGGGCGGGAACTTGCAGTCAGTTTGGTGAGAAATCAAGCAATGCCACTATGGTTTGTGAAAGAGATATGTGCAACCAGCGATGTGGAATCGAAGGACGATGTAACATGACTTGTACGTCCCCTGTTCCCAGGCCAGGTATTTGCGAGCAAGAGTGTTCTTCGGGCACTTGCGAAAATATGGTCTGCGTTGCTTCGAACTGCACTCAAAAGTGTTTCCATGGAGACTGCAACATGGTTTGTTCCCGGGGATCTAAGACCTGCACCCAGACAGCAAACACTGATCGAATAAATAGCAAGGTCGATATGGAATGTCATTCAGAGATTTGTCGCCAAAATTGCAGCAACGGGACTTGCAACATGACCTGCTCAGCGGCCGTAAAACATTGCTATCAAACTTGTGAAAATGGGAGTACGTGCATCCACAAGTGCGATGCTGAACATTGCGTGATCACAAATTGTTCCATCGAAGAAGCATGCTTCGAGCAAGTCTATTCTAGAAGCACGACAACTACCAGCCCCACCACGACAAGAAAGAGTACCAGTGCCACTGTTCGCACAACTGTCGGTCACCCCAGTGCTTCTGCCCCGCCAAAAATAAGGTTGTCACTTTTGAAAGTTTTCGTCTTCTTCGCCTTTTCATTTTGTCTCTAAAATCATCAAAGGCCCACTGTCACAACCTGATTGCTGGCCCCCTCTCTCCATGGTGAGGGAAAAAGAGACCCTTTCAGCTTTTTTAACAGTTTTTCTGTTTTTCGATCTAAACTGAAATAAACCTTTAACTCAAAGTTTTCGTTCGACAAACCTATTTTAATGATTGTATGAATTCTTAATTTTAAGGTAATAACAAAAGATTAGTAGTTGCCCTAGAAGGTCTGGTTTCATGAAAGCAATCAATCTACAAATAATTAAGATTGAAATTCAGTGAAAGGCTATGACACAAATATTTTCCTGGTCGCGTGGTTTAATTCCTGGGTCAACAAGTTTACATTTAATCAACCAAGTCTGTCCCTCTATAGACCACTTTCGATATATTAAAATTCAGTTTGGCAGTGTGGCCTAGGGAACACAAACAAAGGAAACTCAATGAACATGTTTCTTTATTTCTTTTGTTTGTGTCCTCTAAGCCTCACTATCGAGCTGAATTTTAATATATCGAAAGTGGTCTATTGAGGGATTCTTCTTAATTGTCAATAGAGCGTTTTTACTCACGTGACCATCAGCCATATTGGATTACTGAAACAAAATAAACTATTTGCATAAAACTAGTAACAGTTTTCACTTCATCTGCCCCCGCCTAAGATAATACGGATGGCAGTTGAGGTTTTTCGAATTAATAAGTACTGCACATTGTGATGTCTTCATATTATTTTGCATGTAATTAGCTAGGTAAATGAAAGTGAAAGATGCGCGGAAAGAATGGGCAACAACAAACAGCATTTATTTTTAATTTCCATCAACGTTTATTTCATACATTCAGTGACTCTAGGCAACGTTTCGTCAACTTTTTTATCCATGTGGTTCTTTCCATGGTACCTTGAAATACCATAAAATAGGAACAAAACTCGCTTATTATATTCGGATCGCTGATTATTATTATCTGTGAATAACTGTTGTAAAAATGATCAAAGATTGTTTGAAAATGTTGATACTGAGACTATGCTTTTGCTCTCTGAGGTTTCATCCAAGTCTGTCGCCCGTGATTCTGATTTCATTTGTGTCTGGCAAATCGTCGCCCCTGTTTATGATTTGTGCCTGACCCAGGCAATATGATTTTCTATCAGATACTGTAATCTTTGATTTTCAAAGTAAAAGGAATCGCTGTTAATATTCGAAAATTACTCACCTTCAATCGCAATGCTGAACCTTTGCTATCGTTGTGACTTTTTCTGCGTCGTGACTCAAGTTGCCCAGAACACCTCGCGAACTAGGTGAACAATACCGATACCATTTTGTACGCCCTGTTAAGCAATACTGATACCACCTTGCGCGCTCGGGTGAGCAAATCAAGATTGCTTTGCCCTATACAATATCTACCAATTTACATATTAATTTACATTTTTCCCCTTTTTATGTGGGGGCCTCGGGTTTTCGCCCAGATTCTCAGTATTAGACTGGAACTACAATTGTAGCTTGCAAGACCTCTTGCAATGGAGGCTAATGCGGGGGAATATATTAAAAAGTATTTGCATTTGAAAGATTCCCCTGCATTAGCCTCCGTTGCAAGCTACAGTAGTTCCAGTCCAATACTGAGAATACAAATATGGTCTATTCCCGGAGGATTAGTTTCAAATTGGTACACCATCATGGCCGCCATTCCGGTAAGACTTGTTGTTTTGGACACAGAAAGCTTGATAGGGATCTGTCATGGAAAATGACCTTTTGTTTTTTTGAAAACCAAACCCCAATGACTGGACTCTAATCTAAACACTCGAACCTGAAAACATTTGATTATTAACCCCTTCACTTAACCACTAGACTACCAAAGAGCACTAACTGCGATAACGTCATTTTTGTTAAATGTCAATAATTTTCTTCTTCCAAATGCCGCTGCAAACGTGTATTAACAGCCAGTAAAAAGCAAGCTTACACAGTGAAAAATCTCGGTTAACCTTACCAAACTTCAAGAGAGAGCTAACCATCTTAAAATCAAACCTTAGATCATTATTCAGCAATGATTTTATATATATACTAATTACTTTTGGTCAATAATCGGCTCACTTACCCGTCAATTGATCTTTAGTGGTTAAGTGGATGGATCTAATGAAATTAGCCCCCCCATAGCACGCAGCTCTTTACAACCTCTAATTTCATTGGATCCGGCTTTAGGACGCAGCTCTATTGCTTTTAGATTTAAGGTCCATTGTTTCTTTTGCATCGTGCTTTGTACGTGTCTATTGTTGTCTGAACCAATCCCGAGAGCCGTTGTAATAGCTGCGTACTGACCCCAAATTTGAGGTTTTATGGAGGACGTCAGCACTTGGAGGTAAATTTTCACTTTCTCCTTTAAATTAAGCGTAACTCGAATCGCTTTCATTCTTGAGGGACTGTCACACCATTGTTATGTTAAAACGCTTGAAATAGTCACGAAGTGATTACAATAACGCGAATTTATGTGTTTAGACATAGTTAATAGAGTGGACTGGTTTGGAAGCTCGGCAAACATGAAAGGAGCAAACAAAGATACCAAGATTTGGGTTGGAAAGTCCATGACCGTGCACAATCTTTTGTTTTGCGCTCATACGCTATGCATGAATTACGTAACCAACACGTTTCTATTGTCCAGTTCCTCAGTACGGAGTAAACAACTATTGTGTTTTGTGCACGGTCAAGGCCAAAAAAAAGAACAAAAACCTACAACAAAGAAATTTGTCGGGTTTCATAACCATTTCCCTCTATTAACTATGGTTTAGATGACGTACTCGTTGCCCGCGTTTCCGTCGTCGTTGCTAAAGCTCCCTGATGTTGAAGTAGGGAGACAAACGGCTTCAGCACATCATCAACAACTCACGGGAGGCTTTGTATTCAGTCCCAGGCTGCAGCCGCGGTTGTTACTGTGCATACGGACATGGATACGTCATTGAGAGAGACCGATTAGTGCGCAAGCGCATACCCAACAATGTTGAAAGAGAGGGGCAAAGGGCTTCAACTTCATTCAACATTCGTGAAAACAAAAGAAATGTTGAATGGTTGTTGAACATCGACTCAACTTCGACTCAACATCGACTCAACTTCGATTCAACATGTTTCAACCCGGTTGAAAGAAGGGAGGGGACGGTTTCAACATCGCTGTTCAACCAAAATCGAACGGTTGTTGAAGCAAATGTTCAAGCCTTTTGCCCGAGCTTTAAATTGTTTAAATCATCTGAGTTTTCGGAAAGATAGCCTCTCAGTTTCTAATAGCATTTTATTGCTATTAGATGATGATTTATTCAACAATAAGTGTTGCTACCGTTGCTGAAGGTTCCAATTAAAGCTCCAGCTGTGGACAAGGTACGTTTTCCCAAGCCATTTAAAATTGACCTTTAAGGAAATACGGTATCAAAATGGCAAGGGAAACTTACCTTGTCCACAGCTGGAGCAGTAATTGGAAACTTCAGCAACGGTAAACTTACAGTGGAAACAAAACATGGTTCTCGTTCGTTGTGGTAGAAGAAAAAGCTAGTGACTTAAGCCATTGACCCCTAAGAGTGAAACTTAATAAATTTTGCTCTGTCCAACGCCTGCCGAATTTTTTAGGTGTGGGTTAATTTGACTCAGACAAAATCAATGTCGCCATTAATGGTGCAAGTGTGGAAAAAACTTCGCAGGTAGCGGCCTCATGTATGACAAATATTCTTTGACGTCTTGCACCGCTGGCTGGAGGTGACTGAAGACGCCTAGCGTGGTCGACAATTTTGAATTTTGATGCGAGTGATTTGTAATTATTTGCTGTGGGTGATTTAATTTTAAATTTTCTGTGAGTGATTTGTAATTTGCTGTGGATGATTTGAATTTGCTGTGAGTAATTTGTAATTTGCTGTAAGTGAATTGTAATTTGCTGTGAGTGATTTGAATTTGCTGTGAGCATTTGGTTTTGATGTGACAGTTGTGGGCCACCGTAGATGGTTGACTCCAGGTCTTCATTGGGAATTTGGACTCGCGAGAGAGCTGAGGTTGTAATCAAGTAAGTACCTTGCGTCATTTTAGAAAATGAACCGAAATTATTTATCACAGTTTTCACCTTGACTTTCATAATGGTCTGGTGAAATCTCTTGCTAGGCCTATCGCTCATATTATAAGCCGATTTTCGGCATGACGCGCTGACATGACAGCGAAAACAAAAGCACTATAAGGGAAAACATAAGCCTCGATAAATGAGCCCGTTAATTGAACGGGAAAAATATGGAAGGGGCTTTGAGTTCACGTGCAGCTTCTGTCGCAAACGTAAAGTGGGCGGGTATTCTGCAATCGCTGCGAAGCTCGACTCCCGAATCCTCTAAGTTGAATTTGCATCGCAAAAGAAGTTCAATGATGCGTTCGGAAAGTAATGCCACAAAATAAAACGATGTCTCGTCGTCTGACTATGCTGGACACTGAAAAACGCAAACTGCAGACTGTGCAGACCGTCTGTAAAATGAAAATTCGGTTAGCCTGAATTAGGCCTAAATAACATTCGGTTAGCCTAATTAGGCTTAAGTGGCATTCAGGTTAGCCTGTTTACGGTTAGCTCTCAATGACAGTGAGGGTAACGCCATATTTTACCCCTGGTCTGCACGGTCTGCACAGTCTGTAGTCTGTGTTTTGGGGTGACCGGACTGTGCAAAGTTTGGCTTGCGACGTATTAAAAACAAAAAGGTGAATGTTTTCGGATTTTTCACGTCGCATAACCGTGCCATTTAAACTAAAAATGCAAAATAACATTTAAAACGACCAAAAATACTTCAAGCGTAATAATTTATTCCGCCGGCAAGCAGTTTTTAACACTCCCTTGCGAAAGATCTGTGAATGGCTTTTCAACTGTCTTGCAGCTTTTAACTGCATGAACCTAAAGCGCCGGGTACAATGATTTTGTCAACATTTGGAGTAGTAGTTTGCTTAAAAGATAAAATCATTTTAGATATACAGGAACGAAAATACGCATTGCGCTTGTTTCAACACTGAAGATGCAAAAATTTGATGCGACAAGCCGACTTAATTTTACTTTCCGTATGAAAATGATTCAGTTTTAAATCAATGAACTCTCCAATTAAACCCCCCAAAAATCCCGATAACAATCTTAATACCTCATGAAACTAAACGAACCTTCAGTTCCTTGCGTTGCGAAACAAATTAAACTTCAGTAGGGATCGAGGAGATGAAAGGTCACAGCACCACAAAAGGACAACATCACGAGCGGTGAGCAGCGGCGATAGCAAACGTTTCCTGGGTTTAACTGGTCTGCTGAATATCTTACCGCTCTAATCAAATGCAAGACAACTTGACAAGAAACATCGCGGCGAACTAGCTATCGTAGTTCACCGTCATCTGAACTGAACATTCGCGGAATGTAGAAACCCTTACCAAACCAACCTTATTTTTAACCTGGTTTGAATATGTTTGAATGCTATTTTAACTATTTGCACACTAGTTTCAGGTCATCATACTCTATTTTAATCCTATTTTGCGAAAATTGAAAAATAGTGCCATGTATTTAAAATGTAGTTAAATAGAAGTTAAACACTAGTTAATGACCACTGATAGAATGAGTTCAGCTATTTGTAATCTATTTCTCAGAATAATAGGTTCCAAATAGGTATTTGCAATCTATTTATACACCACACATGTTTCAAAATAGTTTAAAATATGCTATTTAAATACTAATTACAAGGCAACTACGAAAAAGTTGATGATTTAAAAAGTGGTTGTGAAATATTTTTTCAAAAGTAGTAATTAAATAGTCTAGTTGAAATCTATTTCAAATGTATGGCATTCATAAATCTCCTAAATAGGAATAAAATAGTCTATTTAAAACTAGTTTGAACTTGAAAGGAGTATTTGAAAGGTATTTTCAAATTGCTGAGTATACTCGAATCATTAAAATTTTTCAAACAAATTTTTAATAACCTATTTAATACCTATTTAAAATGGGCAACCATCATAAAGCTTCAAAATAGGGATAAAATAGTCTAGTTATAACTATTTCAAATTGGAAAGAATAATTTAAAGGTACTTTTGAATTGCTGAGTATACACTCGAATCATGATAATGAGCTTGATGCTGGAATAATTTTTCATGTGAGTGAATACAGTCTGTATTTGAATGCAAGAAATCTGAAGGTCAAAAAAGTCTGGCCTTCCAGGCCTTAAGATTCAAGCCAGGCTTGACCAGGCTTTATTGAATTTCCAGGCCAAAAATGTTTAAGTCTTCAAGATTACGGACATTGACTGCAATTTAGTGTAACAGTGTCTGAATAGTGACCAGTGACCTTAACCAAACTCTGTGGGCTCAATTGAACTGTCTTTCAAGTAACAATCTTGATCATGTCTTGCAAAATACGATGATGTTATGGTTTAACGGCCAATTACATGTATCTTTCATGTAGCTACGTAAACATTATATTATATCTCACACTTGAACATGAATATTATATTGACTGTTCCTAAATTTGACACCTGAGACTAAACCTTTGCATGATTATTCTTAGATGTACAGAGTCTCTGATAAAAGAGCTATGTAAATGATTTAAGCTAGTCCATCTCATTCTATGATGCTAAAGTACAGCTGGGATTTTATGGGAATCTTTACGAATTCCACTCAATGATTCAACTTGAGGGTCCCTTGAGTGAGTTGAAATTCTTGAGAATTTTGTGCAATAGTACTGAATGTGCCAGTGAGACAATAATCAAAGTTTAAGTGCCCTTTTAGGATTTGATTTCATCTGGTGCCTTGAAAAAATGAGCTTTAACTTCAACCTTCAATACATGTATAACAAGGTTTGGTCTTATTCAAAGCATGCCATTGTGAATGCGATATTCTTTGAGTTAATTCACTACTCGTAATATATGTACTTTGCTTAAACAATGTCCTTTATCTGTACACGGAGAAATGAAAAAGAATTTAAAGATTTTATACGGAGGTATTAAATAGAATGTAAAATTAATATCATCAACGGATTACCTTGTTTGATTCTCTCATAATCGGCCTTATTACAAAAGGAACATGATGAATTACACACTCACATTCAGTACTTGAGCCTTTCAATAAAATCAGGTATATTTCAAATCTTGCTCATTTATTGAATCCGTGGAAAGATTGTCATCCTCCGCCATCTTGAATAACAGAAAGACCGGACTGGAAACTAGTGAGCCCTTTTCGTTTTGGTCAGCAGTCAGTGGTAACCAGTCCAGCTCTTACAGATTTTGGGCGGTTTTATTCAAACGATCTACGATCACACTTTCGTGCATGGTGACGATATTTTGGTTAGTTTTACTCTTTAAATCCTGATCCAGGCAAGGAAATGCTTACAACACCTCAAGTAAAACGGTAAGCGTTAACTTTAAGCGAATAACATTTGATTTGATGCCTTATTGTCTTTAAAATGAGGAACGGTTTACCTGTATGTATTTTCACACCTTCGAGTCAATTTGTGAAGCAAGGATACTCAATTTAATTTGACTTAAATGCTATAATCCTGTGAAAAAATTGGTAAACCTTTAATGAAGAACAATAAAGTTTTAGAGCAAATGGTGAAGCAAATGATTTGGAAAACAAGTGCTCTCGCCTCATACCGCAAGTTGTATGTATACGATTGACAAATGATTTGATTCCTCGTAAAAGTGCTAAATGCTGTCACTTTAACTATTGTAATCAATGCAGAAAATGCCTGAGAAAGCTATTATTAACGTTTGTAAGTAAAGAGATCCAAATTTATGAGTTTACTCTTCACACACTTTAGTTGTAATAGAAATGATCAGTGATTTAGAGGAATCACTACATGCATCATTGAAGTATAATAATACTGTATTTTTTTAAAGTTGCCATGAAAAAGAATAAAGAGACACTTCCTGAAAAAAATCTTTGATGGGACAGCAGGGAAATTAAGGTCCTTTACAGCAGACAAAAATGCTTAGCATCCAATTCTGTCTCCTCAACCAGTTATGGTTTGATGTATTTAAGGATCTCTCTTTGCAGACTTGTTTTAGTTCTGTGTTTTATCTGAAACGCTTAAAAGCTTTTTTCGTATTTAAATTTAAAACAAGAATCAAGATTTGGGTTGGCGAGGAAAGCTGTGAAATCTATAACTGACGTATGTGGGAGCTACTGATAGCAGACAAAGCAACGAATCTCTTCTTTCTGCATACAATCAGCCATATCAAGATTCTAAGCTATTTGTATTGGAATAGGTTTTAAATAGCTATAAATTATTAAAATAGCTGCAGGAATAGGTAACAGTAATACACAATATTCTTCTGTGTTTTTATGGTGCTTATTTAAAACCTATTTGAAAAATTGTTTTTAACCTGTTTTTAACCTAGTTTAGAGCTATTCTTATTAGAATAGGTTTTAAATAGCTGTAAATTAGGATTTAAATAGCCGTAGAATAGGTTTTAAATATACAATATTCTTTTGTGTTTTAATTATGTGCTTTAATTAAAGCACATTTGAAAAATGGGTTTTAACCTGTTTTTCACCTAGTTTGATGCTATTTTGGTTGAAATAGGCTGAAAATAGGTATAAAATAGAAAAAAAATAGCTGCAGAATAGGTTTTAAATATACAGTATTCTTCTGTGTTTTTATGATGCTTTAGCTAAAACCTATTTAAAAAGGTGATTTTAAACTGTTTTTCACCTATTTTGAAGCTATTTTATTTGAACTAGCTTTCAAATAGGCATTACAACTACATTTTAAATCTTTACAAGGCTGGTTGTCATAATATTTAAAACTATTTGAAACATAGTTGAAACCTATTTGGAGCCTTATTTGCAGAGATGGATAAGTTTTTCATGTATTTTCAAAATAGTTTTCAAATGTGTTTTAATTAGGTTAAAAAACCATTAAAAACAGTTCAAAACTGCATCAAAACTAGACTTTAAATAGTATTTAAATCATATTTTGCGATAAACAACCAAAATAGTTCCCAAATAGGTTCCAAATATATTTTAAATATACCTCAAAAATAGCATAAAAATAGTTTTAAAATAGTGTTCTGTTTTGTAAGGGAAGTGTATAAAAAAAAAATACGTACTACATCAAGAGAGAGTCTTTCCGCCGCAACACGTGCCGCTTTGCTGAAAGATTTTTTAGTTTCGCCGCAAAAAACGCTCCATAACGTACCCAAATTTTGATCGATAATTATTTAGAAGTTTTATAATGACCGAGAATCTGTTTCACGGTAGCAAAAATGCATATGCCGTGCATGTTTAATATATCAAGGACGTGACGCCAGTTCTCTTCAATTACTTTGAAAGAAATTGCAGAAACAAAACCCAGAGCCGCATAACCTTATAAATCTGCGACGTTCGGGACTCCACTTTAGTCAACAATCACGCATTGTTTACTTTCTCTCTGTCGCCTTTTTACATACTAAAAACACAATTCAAAGGGGCGAAAATGAATAACAAAGATCAAACGCGTTGAAAAGAAACTAGTTTTGCAAACGCGTTGGTCTTATTTTCAAGCGCGTTGACTCTTCGTTCTCAACGCGTTGTCAACACGTTTGATGGTTCGCTTATCTTTGAGCGGTACTTAGTAAGATTTGGCAACACATTATAAAGTTTGGTATGTCAACTATGTTCAAAGAAAAGAGCGCTTTTAAAGCAATTATTTCAATATGCAGAAGAATTAGCCCATCCAGGTATATTTCTAGGTAAAAAAATCCGATAATGACAAAAGAAACACTCCTGTTCGTTTTAGTAATATGCAAGTCTGAATTGACACGATCTGATCACAGATGTGCCATGTGTGTGGAAATATATTCTTTAAAACTAAGAAACTGCAGATGAAAATTTTGCTTGGAAAGGCAAAGATTGCTCTGCGTAGGTGTCATATAAATAAAAGATCAATAACTGCTGGACAATTAAAGCAACAAGGTGCTAGAGAAAAATTAATCCACCATGATTAGGGTTTTAACTTCTTGAGGGTATTGAGAGGTTCACCTCCTTATTTTGAAAAAGCTAATAAGGACATTTTTGCAATGATTAGGCATCTTGGTTTTGCAGTTTCTCCTCAGCAGAAACACAGTGGATTCATCTTTTAAGAATACTAGGCCAACTTGTTGACGACAAACAATACACTGATATTGAACGGGAAAGTTTAGATAAGGAGGAAAAGTGTAGATTAATTCAAAGTGATCCAGTCACGTGTGCCAGATAATTAGCTACCAAATTATTCAGTTTATAAGAAAATTTCTGTGCAGTAATGTAGCACCTTTAGGTAAATTTTCTGACTGGTTTTATAGAGTTGAATACCACAAAAGAGGCTCAACTCATATTCATATGTTCATATGACTTGACAATGCTCCAACGTATGGTTTTGTCAGTGACAAAGAAGTCATACAATTTATCAGTGAAGTAATCACTTGTCAGTGTAGCGTATGTAGATCAACCAGAGACACGTCTTAACAACACAACAGTTTTAATGCTTCATTTAAAATGGCGTCCCTTTTCGCTCAGCACATGTTCACTTCCAAATAAGGAAATACCAAATATGGACATACACTACAGCCAGAAACCCAGTCACAACCCTGAATTGCTAAAACTTGTCAACAAGCAAGTACATGTACATAGACACTCTCACACTGTCAAAAAGAAGTCCAAGACAGAATGTCGATTTAATTATCAGCAGCCACCTACATGTATGAAGGCAAGTAGATCAATTGGGACAATAATGAATGAAAACAGCTCAAAGAAACTTGGAAAACCATAGAAAAAAGCAATTGAATGATATGAAAGAAGGAGAAGACGTCACGTCTGACCACCTGCTTGTCAATTTGAATCTATCAGAAGAAGCACACTTACTAGCTATAAGATCAAGCCTCAATCCTCTAACTATTTTTAAAAAGGCAGCCAAATGAATTAAGAGTCAACAATTATAATGCTCCTTGTTTTGATGCTTGGAGGGCTAACATGGACATTCAATTTGTCCTTGATGTTTATGCATGTGCTACAGTTCATTGTCTCTTACATCTCAAAAGCTCAAAAGGGTATGACTGAACTTTTGCATACAGCTTGTACTGAAGCCAGAAAGGGAACGTCAACCATAAATCATAGACCTCTTTCATAATGGTGGCCAAACAAGATACCGGTACTCTTTTCTTTTAATTTCAAAAGAATGAGGGCAGTAGATCTAAATTAACATAAATACATTTTTAAAATGTAAAACTGGTCGCCATTTATGAAAGTGGTCTATGCCCTAGCCACATGTACCTTATAGGTACCTATTTTTGATATTGGCTATATGATTATACAAGTGTTTGATGCAGTAGGTACTTGGTGTATTTTGTCATTTAGTGGTTATCTATTGCATAAAATTATCTAAACACGGTAAAACCTTCAGGGTTAGGATTAGGAGTAGCGTTAGGGTTAGCGTTAGGGTTAGGTTAGGGTAATTGTATAATTACTGAACGTTTTATACCTTGTTTAAAAAAATTTGAAACAATATAAAAAGAGACACCAAGTACCTACCGTTTGATGCAAATCCTTCCCATGGCTAAAAGCATTGAATCGTCCATTCTAGACTCGCTGGCGCTAGCAGCAAACTACTTCTTCTACTCCTACTACCACTACCACTACCACTTACAACCACCACCACTGCCTCCGGCGCAGGCAATAACTCAGTGTAAAGGAGATCATTGTTGTCCTTTACAAATGTGGTAAAACATGAAGTGTCTCACATATTTCGTCATGATGGGTGGCCAATTCCTTTCAATTCATATTACCAAGAGCATCATGTTAGCTATGACTAGGGCAAATAATGAACATTGTTCTCTCTCTCAGGCGTACACACGCTCTAATTCTAGCTATTTAGACAAGCTATAGTGAAAGAATAGTGCGGCATATTCCATAATTGATCTAATATAAGTAGAATAGAACACGC
>NC_090894.1:8170680-8173180 GCF_036669925.1 Montipora capricornis
AAAAATTAAAAAAGTTTTAAAAAATTTAAAAAAATTGACCATAGTCCACAATACCGTTGATTATTTTGAAAGTCTAGATTAAGTCACCACGCATTCGAGGTTCCAATAAAGTCGTTAATTTGAGATGCTGTAACCTTTTAATTTGACGATAAGGGAGTAGGCCCATGCCCTCAATTATCCTCGTAAACTGTCTTTGGAAGTCCTCAATTTCCATTATAATACCCCAGTTTCCGTGTCTTGTGGTTGGGGCCCACACCTGCACTGCGTATTCCAAATGGGGTCCGACAAAAGCTTTGTAAAATGGTATCAGCACTTCTGGTTTCCTAGATACAACATTCCTAACGATCCATTACGTCATTTGTTTTGCTTTTCCAATCATTCCTCGTAATTATTCCTCCCAACAATGGGTATCACCAGCTGAAACAACCACTCCCAGATCTCTTTCCTTTTCAAGCACTTGCAAGGGTGTATGGACCGTCATGTAGTTATTCTTAGGGTTGTCTTTACCAATATGCAAAACGTTGCACTTTGATTCATTTGATAAGCAGTGTAAGTCAGACTGAATGGTTTCAGGTGATCGTGCGTTTGCTATTAGCTTTGAATCATCAGCAAATAGCGTGGTTGCATTCATTGTGATAGCAAGCATGTCTATAAAGTAATTTCTCAAATAATTTACATAAAATTCAAGTGAGAGCCAATAGGTCTAGTCACATGCATCACTGAGTGGACCTTTCTTATGTAAGGCAGTAACTATTGCGCGCTTCCATGGGTTGGGGATGCAGCATGTACTTGCAGCTTGAAAGAGAACTGTAACTTACTTGTTCTTACTGAAATTATTCCTTTTGAAAAATGAGCGAAGCAAGCCCAAAAACGTATCACGATCGTGTAGCAATACTTTTTCGGCGTCATAAGCTGCTCTTCCATTGTATTTTGCTTTCTTTGTCCTAAGGCAAAGGTGTCTGGCTATGTTTGCTAGTTCTCGTATGGTCTCTAGCTGCAAGTTATCGGGTGGTGTGGCTGAAGCCGTTTGGCAAATTTGCAAATGAGAGGTACTGTGACCAACACGATTTGGCAACTTTCGGTCCCGTCATCTCGTGCCAGACTGCCAGCCTTCTAAGAAAGCTCTCTCTCTGATACCACTGAAACCACGAATGCGGCTAAAACATTGAACAAAAATGGTCTCAGGCTTATCAATATATACCGATTATGCTAGCAGTGCTACTTTTTAAAAATCAGCGAAAATTATGCTAATTTCCTCAAATTATGCCAGCAATTATGCTAGCACAATCTATAAAAGCCTAGTATGAAGACGCCATGTGGTCCAAAAATATGGCGGCTGGTAACCAACAAAAACAACTGGAATTCACTTTGCAAGGAAAGCGTTTACTTTTCGCTCATGAAATAAAATGCATGTGTACGAACAGATCTCCTTATATACTTGAAAGATTGAAACTACTGAGCTTCATAGGGTTAGACATCTCTTTTTCAACCAAATAGCTTCGTATCATGGGGTCACGCATGGTGACAATTCGGAAATTCAAAATGCTGAATTTTCGAAAAGAAAGACGTCACGGAACTGGAAACTTGAAAAAAGATTTATTTCTACCTCCTTTAGATAAAAATTCAGAAGACCTTGCGATTTTTATTTTAGAATTTAATGATGTCAATGTGAAAAACCATCAATTGTTTCCTTTTCTCTGTCGAGGAGGTCCAGTTTGGGGTCCAGTTTGGGGTTCACGTCTTGTACCGTCCCTGTTCAAGATGTATTAAAATGTCCCTTCAATTCCATGCACGAACTGTCGTTAAATTACCGCCTTTATAACTGAACATCTCCGATCCCTTCCCCTCGGCAGCATTTCTGTCATTTAGGTAAACTAGTTAATGAGTTTATTGCCTACTGTTATTTCTTTTTCTCTTCGTTAGAGTTTTGAGACTTCCAGTTGCCTTCAGCGAGTATGGAAAATCTTGTAGCATCCGCGCTGTTATTAGCAAGCATATTTGTCGTTGAATGTTCAGGAGCCTGTGGTAACCAATCCTGTATTGGTGGAGAATGTACCAGTCTCAATAGATGCAATGACGATTGCATTCGGGGAGGGTGCAATTTGGATTGTACCTCATCTGTCAGGGAATGCACCCAAGATTGCATATGGGGAGGCTGCATCGCCAAAAGTGATTCCGAGATATTCAATCAGATTGCGCCTGGGGAGGATGCAGTATTGCATGCTCGTCAAATGCAAAACAGTGCAATCAAAGTTGCTCAGGAGGCGGGTGCAATTCAACATGTGATGCCGAGAAATGCCAGCAGGAGTGCAGCACAGGAGAAGGGTGCAACATGACATGCTTATCAAGTGGAAAGGAATGTATCCAAGATTGTTCTGCAGGAGGGTGCCATTTGGAATGTAACTCCCCTGTAGGGAAGTGCACCCAAGATTGCCCCTGGGGAGGTTGCAACGCCAATAGTGATTCCGAGATATTCAATCAGGATTGCGCCTGGGGAGGA
>NC_090894.1:8200680-8225760 GCF_036669925.1 Montipora capricornis
GAAGGCTCTTAGAGCGTCTAGTTTTGAAATACAGCCCAGGTTTCTGTTTCTGTTTTTCCATGCAAGAAAGTGCTTTTATCCTTTTTATAGAAGGTATTTAAGAGTTCCCACCCCTTAGGGTGTTTCACCATTTGTTTTGTTCTTGAGCATTTAAAAATGTTTTAAAAGCAACATTCATAGTTTTGTAAACAAACTACCCTTAAGTTGCTATTTACTTTCGCACTGCGTTGATACATGAACATGTTTATATAACCACTGTTCGATAAAATCAGCTGTTCCATAATCGTATTTTCTGTCGTCCGATTTTTCCCCTTCTTTTAGGCGACCGCCAAATTATCTGTTGGTGGAATTGCCCGCTAATACACACTAGACACGCTGTTTTGGTGTGATAAAAATTAGTTGCCGTTTTCGATCCACTTTAGTCTATTAGATTCGAGCAAAAGTGAAAATAGAATTACCTTTGTGAGTGACACAGACTTGTTTTGGCTGGCTTCGGTATAAGAACATCGTTCGTGACTAATACATAGTCTGCGGGACAGATTATTGACAATTAATGCAAAAATTTTACTTTGTCTACGATTAGCAGTTTCTTTTCTGAAAAAGGGAAACCTTCGAAGTTGTCGACAACTAAAATTTAGCGTTTTGTTGTCGAACCTTTTGTTCTAACAACAAGTAATTCCACAAATACATTAACTTTGATCTGTAGTCCTATAAGATCATACACCTGTCTGACGCAAACACACTTTATAAAATCCTTCCCCTGGTTAAAAGCAAGTATTGTTTTCGATATCTCGAGCAACTCGAGATTTTAGTCTGGGTGTGCGGTGGCGCTCGTGGGCAGCTGCTGAAACTACTCCTACTACTACTACTACTACTACTACTACTACTACTACTACTACTACTACTACTACTACTACTACTACTACTACTACTACTACTACTGCTGCTGCTGCTGCTGCTGCTGCTGCTGCTGCTGCTGCTACTACTACTACTGTCTCTCCGGCGCAAGCAATAACTTGTAAAGGCGATCATTACTGTCGTTTACAATTGTGGTAAAACATGCAGTGTCTCACATATTTCGTCATGATGGGTGGCCAATTTCTTTCAATTCATAATATCAAGAGAATCATGGTAGTTATGACTAGGGCAAATAAATAAATGAACATTGTTCTCTTTCTCAGGCTTGCACACCTTCTAATTCTAGCATGAACATTTAGGCAAGCTAGCTATAGTGGAAGAATAATGCTGCATATTCCATAATTGATCTAATATAAGTAGAATAGAATAGCCCTAAATCAGCGGGTGCAACCTTAGCTTTCTTTAGTTGTACTAGGAAAATACAACCTCTTGGAGACCTTCTTAATTGTTTCATTAATATGGATGTTCCAGGTAAAATTATTGGAAGTATAAGCCCTAGTAGCTTTGCACTGTCTACTGCATCTAAAGCATCGCCATTAATGAGAATGGGCTCAAAATCCTGCTGCGACTTAGTAAACGAAATTCGCATTTCTTTACACTTCTCTGTGTTTAACTGAACTCTGTATTTTCAGTGACCATTGTATAACTCTTTCTACAGCAATTTGAACGTTGCTGAACCCTCCCTTTTCAACTGTTTCAGAGATGTTTAGTGTCATCTACGTACACATCCCTCAGTAACTCTAATTTTCTGGAATCTGTTAGACAGCAAATCAGTAATCCTATTAATTTTACTACTTAAGTACATCTAGGGAAGTGGTCAAAACTGCAGGTACTACACTCGAACAGGACCCACCACTGAACCACAAAATAGATGGTGGTGTCTGCCTGCACCCCCCTTGCTTAACGTAAAAAGATGGTGTCTATATTGCATAGCCACCCCTCTATCCAGCAGTAAAAATTACAGTGAGATTCAAACCTCACTTTTCTTGTTTGTCTAGTAATGCCGACTCTTGCTAGCTGAATATTCCTGTGTCAACTCAAATTTAAAAGCCAATAAAATGTTGTCGGTAATGTTTATGTGATAAGTTCGAAGATAGGTGGTGTCTTTGAGAACCCCCTACCCCAAAGGTGGGTCTTGTTCGAGTATCGTAGGTTTGACCAGTTCCCTTAACAAAATACAAAAGCTTTACAATAGTCAAACAAAACAGTCATCATAATAGCACTTTCCCATCTGTACCCTTTGTCCAAGTGTAAAGTATAACCAGAAAAGCAAGCGTGGTTGACAATTTTGGCACGGCGCCATATTGGTTCATGTCCGGATTCTCGAGTACAGCAGGTTAGAAGTACAAGGTGTAAGTGAGGTTGGTCTTAGATTTTCCTCTTCTTTTTGGATTATCCGGTCGTGCTTAATGAATGAATTCGAACAAAAGCAAGGCGTGTAGCGACTCTTTTTATAGCGTGGCATCGTGTTAAAGACATCCGATAATTCATTGATCGTGTTAATGTATTCTTCTGCCGCAGTAAGTGAGCCTGAAGAGAACGAACGAGGCAGCTCTGTAATCGGGAGAAGAACACGCGGTATGATCACAGAGTTTTGTTTTTTAATTTTTTTAAAAGGAAACTAGTGAGCAGCGCAACTGATCTTGTTAACTTTGTTTATTATCCGACCGGTTTCGTCTAATCAAACAGAATTCATCAGAGATGCTAACAAGATGTCTAAAGGGAACTAGTTCTATACAGGAAGTGATAGCACAAAAGCACGTTTCAGTAAGGGTGTGAAAAGCAAGACACCCACAAGAAATACGCGCAGGATGTAACGTAAATCCTGCGTAGAAAAGACCGGTAAAGTTTAATTTTGGGGCTCACGATTTAACGTTAAATTGTGAGCCCTAAAAACGTACTAAGTACTTACTAAGTTGCGCTAACGTATTGGTAGACTTATAATAACTAACAATAGAACTAAGGTGTGGTAAATGCTTAAGGATAACTTTTTTGATTCCGACATGACTGCAATTAAAGGTGGTTTTGAAAACCACCCGTCTCCGTGTAGGTACCTTTCTAGGCTTAGAGAACCATTTACACCTATTGCTATAGCTAATCTCCCTAAAAATGGGTAGTAAAAACTTAGCAGGATACCCCTAAGGCGTAGGCGCTTCCAGAAAAGTAGCCGCGTCTCAGTGAATGACCTGGGACTATTTCTGGCATACCGCATAAGTTCGCGTTTAATGAATGCCTTTTTGTTGCTGGTGGGATGAAATGATTCAAAAGGTATGTACAAATACTTATTTAGCGTTTTTGAAAGGTAGAGTATTGCAGTGTCTGACAGACGGAGTCTTTGAAAAGAAGCAAATCTAGAAACGAGATCTTAGGTCGCTTTTTTTAATTTTTTAAATGGAACCTAGTGAGCAGCACACAGCAACTGATCTTGTTAACTTTGTTTATTATCCGACCGGTTTTGTCTGATCAAACAGACTTCATTCATTTAACGTTAAATCGTGAGCCCCAAAATTAAAATAAACTTTACACCTTTTCTACTGGCAGGATTTGCGTTATGTCCTACTCGTATTTCTCGTAAGTGTTTTGTTTAGTGGAACGTGCTTTGTACTTTAACTCAATCTATAAAACTAGTTCCCTTTAGACATCTTGTTAGAATCCCTGATGAAGTCTGTTTAATCAGACCAAACCGGTCGGATAATAAACAAATTTAACAAGATCAGTTGCTGTGTGCTGCTCACTAGTCTCCATTTTAAAAATTGTTTAAAAATTAAAAAAGTTAAGTCACCACGCATTCGAGGTTCCAATAAAGTCGTTAATTTGAGATGCTGTAACCTTTTAATTTGACGATAAGGGAGTAGGCCCATGCCCTCAATTATCCTCGTAAACTGTCTTTGGAAGTCCTCAATTTCCATTATAATACCCCAGTTTCCGTGTCTTGTGGTTGGGGCCCACACCTGCACTGCGTATTCCAAATGGGGTCCGACAAAAGCTTTGTAAAATGGTATCAGCACTTCTGGTTTCCTAGATACAACATTCCTAACGATCCATTACGTCATTTGTTTTGCTTTTCCAATCATTCCTCGTAATTGTTCCTCCCAACAATGGGTATCACCGGCTGAAACAACCACTCCCAGATCTCTTTCCTTTTCAAGCACTTGCAAGGGTGTATGGACCGTCATGTAGTTATTCTTAGGGTTGTCTTTACCAATATGCAAAACGTTGCACTTTGATTCATTTGATAAGCAGTGTAAGTCTGACTGAATGGTTTCAGGTGATCGTGCGTTTGCTATTAGCTTTGAATCATCAGCAAATAGCGTGGTTGCATTCATTGTGATAGCAAGCATGTCTATAAAGTAATTTCTCAAATACCTTACATAAAATGCAAGTAAGAGAAATAGGTCTATAATTGCATGCATCATTGAGTGGACCTTTCTTATGTAAGGCAGTAACTATTGCGCGCTTCCATGGGTTGGGGATGCAGTATGTAATTGCGACAGCTTGAAAGAGAACTGTAACTTACTTGTTCTTACTGAAATTATTCCTTTTGAAAAATGAGCGAAGCAAGCCCAAAAACGTATCACGATCGTGTAGCAATACTTTTTCGGCGTCATAAGCTGCTCTTCCATTGTATTTTGCTTTCTTTGTCCTAAGGCAAAGGTGTCTGGCTATGTTTGCTAGTTCTCGTATGGTCTCTAGCTGCAAGTTATCGGGTGGTGTGGCTGAAGCCGTTTGGCAAATTTGCAAATGAGAGGTACTGTGACCAACACGATTTGGCAACTTTCGGTCCCGTCATCTCGTGCCAGACTGCCAGCCTTCTAAGAAAGCTCTCTCTCTGATACCACTGAAACCACGAATGCGGCTAAAACATTGAACAAAAATGGTCTCAGGCTTATCAATATATACCGATTATGCTAGCAGTGCTACTTTTTAAAAATCAGCGAAAATTATGCTAATTTCCTCAAATTATGCCAGCAATTATGCTAGCACAATCTATAAAAGCCTAGTATGAAGACGCCATGTGGTCCAAAAATATGGCGGCTGGTAACCAACAAAAACAACTGGAATTCACTTTGCAAGGAAAGCGTTTACTTTTCGCTCATGAAATAAAATGCATGTGTACGAACAGATCTCCTTATATACTTGAAAGATTGAAACTACTGAGCTTCATAGGGTTAGACATCTCTTTTTCAACCAAATAGCTTCGTATCATGGGGTCACGCATGGTGACAATTCGGAAATTCAAAATGCTGAATTTTCGAAAAGAAAGACGTCACGGAACTGGAAACTTGGAAAAAGATTTATTTCTACCTCCTTTAGATAAAAATTCAGAAGACCTTGCGATTTTTATTTTAGAATTTAATGATGTCAATGTGAAAAACCATCAATTGTTTCCTTTTCTCTGTCGAGGAGGTCCAGTTTGGGGTCCAGTTTGGGGTTCACGTCTTGTACCGTCCCTGTTCAAGATGTATTAAAATGTCCCTTCAATTCCATGCACGAACTGTCGTTAAATTACCGCCTTTATAACTGAACATCTCCGATCCCTTCCCCTCGGCAGCATTTCTGTCATTTAGGTAAACTAGTTAATGAGTTTATTGCCTACTGTTATTTCTTTTTCTCTTCGTTAGAGTTTTGAGACTTCCAGTTGCCTTCAGCGAGTATGGAAAATCTTGTAGCATCCGCGCTGTTATTAGCAAGCATATTTGTCGTTGAATGTTCAGGAGCCTGTGGTAACCAATCCTGTATTGGTGGAGAATGTACCAGTCTCAATAGATGCAATGACGATTGCATTCGGGGAGGGTGCAATTTGGATTGTACCTCATCTGTCAGGGAGTGCACCCAAGATTGCATATGGGGAGGCTGCATCGCCAAAAGTGATTCCGAGATATTCAATCAGGATTGCGCCTGGGGAGGATGCAGTATTGCATGCTCGTCAAATGCAAAACAGTGCAATCAAAGTTGCTCAAGAGGCGGGTGCAATTCAACATGTGATGCCGAGAAATGCCAGCAGGAGTGCAGCACAGGAGAAGGGTGCAACATGACATGCTTATCAAGTGGAAAGGAATGTATCCAAGATTGTTCTGCAGGAGGGTGCCATTTGGAATGTAACTCCCCTGTAGGGAAGTGCACCCAAGATTGCCCCTGGGGAGGTTGCAACGCCAATAGTGATTCCGAGATATTCAATCAGGATTGCGCCTGGGGAGGATGCAGTATTGTATGCTCGTCAAATGCAAAACAGTGCAATCAAAGTTGCTCAAGAGGCGGGTGCAATTCAACATGTGATGCCGAGAAATGCCAGCAGGAGTGCAGCACAGGAGAAGGGTGCAACATGACATGCTTATCAAGTGGAAAGGAATGTATCCAAGATTGTTCTGCAGGAGGGTGCCATTTGGAATGTAACTCCCCTGTAGGGAAGTGCACCCAAGATTGCTCCTGGGGAGGTTGCAACGCCAATAGTGATTCCGAGATATTCAATCAGGATTGCGCCTGGGGAGGATGCAGTATTGCATGTTCGTCAAATGCAAAACAGTGCAATCAAAGTTGCACTAGAGGCGGGTGCAATTCAACATGTGATGCCGAGAAATGCCAGCAGGAGTGCAGCATAGGAAAAGCGTGCAACATGACATGCTTATCAAGTGGAAAGAAATGTATCCAAGATTGTTCTACAGGAGGGTGCCATTTGGAATGTAACTCCCCTGTAGGGAAGTGCACCCAAGATTGCACCGGGGGAGGCTGCATCGCCAATATCAATTCCGAGATGTTCGACCAGGATTGCACTGGGGGAGGATGCAATATTGCATGTTCGTCAAATGCAAAACAGTGCGATCAAAGTTGCGCAGGAGGCAGGTGCAATTCAGAATGTGAAGCCGAGAAATGCCAACAGGATTGTTCTGGGGAAAGTGCAACATGACATGCTTATCAAGTGGAAAGAAATGTATCCAAGATTGTTCTACAGGAGGGTGCCATTTGGAATGTAACTCCCCTGTAGGGAAGTGCACCCAAGATTGCACCGGGGGAGGCTGCATCGCCAATATCAATTCCGAGATGTTCGACCAGGATTGCACTGGGGGAGGATGCAATATTGCATGTTCGTCAAATGCAAAACAGTGCGATCAAAGTTGCGCAGGAGGCAGGTGCAATTCAGAATGTGAAGCCGAGAAATGCCAACAGGATTGTTCTGGGGGAGGGTGCAACATGGCATGCTTATCAAGTGGAAAGGAATGCATCCAAGATTGTCCTGGAGGAAGGTGCGAAATGTCCTGTGCATCAAATGTAGACCAATGCACTCAAAATTGCCTTGGGGGAGGGTGCGTCTTTCGATGCTCCGCCAAAAAGTGCACGTTAAAATGTCCTGGAGGCTCATGCAAAAGATCTGCTGGCATTAACCTACATGCTGGCTTTTGTATCCTAGTATTCTGGGTCTTTGGTTTTGTGGCAGTTTTTGAAGCCTTCTAAGACAATTCCAGTGGATACTAAAACAGTTCTACTTTCGGTAGTTGATAAAGTCTGCATAGCTGGATAGAATAGATAGGTTAGATTAAGGAAGGAAACTTATATTCATTCTACTTCACTAGATTACGTGTTGTATTCGATGCTGATGTCGCTCGTACTTTCAAACTTGTCTGCTGTAAATGTCGTAGATTAATAATTTAGTTAGATGTTCTTATTAATTTTTTTTTTAGAAATTACCAGCGGGAGGGATTGGTACAGTTAGTTTTTATGTGCATTGTGTGGGTTGGGTTGGGTTGGGTGGGGGATACACCTTGTAGGAGGTACACCTTCTATTGTGTTGCCGCCTGCCTTTGTTGGCAAATTGATTAAATAAATAATAAATAAATAAATAAATTAATGTGGCATGTAAGAATATGCAAGCTGAGACAGAGGAAAACCCATCGAAATCACGAAAGGCGAAAATTTCACAGCACTATAATAATATCATCACCATTTTTTAATTTCGCGCTACTAGAACGTCTAAAAATGCAACTATCGCAGAGACTCCGTCCCGTGTTTCAAATCATCTACTGAGGTTATAGGAAATAACGATAGGTGAATTGTGTAACCAGGCCTAAATCTTCTTCTGTCCACTTGTATCGGAATGAACATTGCTCGGAAGTGCTAAAGTCATGTAAAAACCTTTGAGTAAATTAGCATCCCTGGCAAAAAGGGGATGTAGTTAAGGGCATCGTGATACTAAGAAACCATTTTTAAGTCTTTTCGTAGCATTTTAAGAAGTGTGAAAGTTTTGCTTGTTAGCTAAAGTTGGGACGCAGTAAAGGGCGTTGTCTGTACCACGAGGTGACCACACCGTTGGCAGGCGACGTGCACGTTCACTTGAGACTTCACGGTTTCTTTCACTCTCTCCATGGTCAGATTAGAAAAGTATAGAACGTTTCCACGGAAACCACTACGGTTGAACTGACCCAGTGATCAATTTAACAGCAGGTAAGCTCTCTTGGAACTCGTAGACTCCTGTTGTCTCGGCTACTAGCCTAAAGCAATTGCCCTCTCCAAAAATATCATATTCAACAATCAGTGAAAGCTTTTGCAACTTAGTATTTCCTTTGTAAGTGGAGATCGTGCATCGACATTGTTCTCTCGATTTGCACCCGTCTGTGGTCGACGGTGAATTCTAACACGTGGTTACCGTGGCTACCGAAACAATCCCATAATGCAACACACGTATTAGTTTTGGGGAAGTAAAGGTGTGGTCTCATTGACAGCTCTAAATTTTGCTCTATCAACACTTTTAGCGATGTAATTTAAAGATAAGTTAGGCATAATTATACTATGCTGTTAAACAGAAATTATGTAATCATGTTTTTGCGTCCAGATTAGCCTCGTCACCTATAGCTACCTGCACGATAAGTATGATGTCAAGCTCAACAACCAGCCAGCCTAGCAAGACCTGTGACACTGGGCGTACGCTTCTCCATCAAAGAAGAATTGCCATTGTTAGTTATAAAACCAATAATTTTCCCTTTTTAGTTAAAGTAAGCCCTCGACCTCCAGCGTGGTAGTCCGATGTTCGCCTATCAGAGGTCAACCTTAAACCATAGCAGCTGAACGTCATCGTCATAGTCACTTTCCCCTTTGATTGTTTCAACATTTTGTTCTCTCCAGGTATAGGTGGTTTCCAACCAATCTCTTGAGATCGCAGAGGCGATACCGCAATGTAGAAATGCTGGTGGACAAACAGAAGATGCTAATCATAGATATTTTGCGTCTACTGGTACCCTTCTTAGCTGGCCGTTCTGTTGTTGCAGATAGCGTGAGATTCGAGCGGCGAAACCACAAGAAGGCTATGGCGGAGGAAAACCTTCCTCCCCGCCTCAGCCTTCTCGAGGCTTCGCCGCTCAACAACATAACCGTAACGGGAAAATCACCTGTTACAATGACGCAAAACGAGGTGATCTGTGAAAAGATAATGCCATGAGGGCAGTTTATGAGGTTAAAAGTAGTGGACTTGTCCCATTTATCAGAGAAAATTAGAAACATCCGTCACCCATCACTGGTACCTCAAATATCGATCCTTTAACCGTTAAATACGAAGCAATAGAGAGTTTAAGAAACGACGATATCTACGACAACGACAACGCCAACGCCACAAAACAATGACATCATTGGTTTAAAAGAGGGAAAAATATCGTGCTGCAAGTGCGACACGTATTTTAACATATTTTCTTGCTGTTCTCTTAAGTTTATGACAACGACGTGAAATCACCAAATTTGAGGTTTTGACGACAACGTATGCCAACACTGAGGACTATCTTCATATCTTGATATGTTGTATTCTAATAATTTCCTCCCCCTCATTACTAAACCGAATAGAATCACAGACCTTACTTCCACCTCAATATAATTGATCACTAATGTTTCAATCCAGAATAATGTTCCTGGGATTGGCTTAACTGATATAACTGACCACCGGCCTGTTTTCTGTATCTGTAACGCATCAACGTCTAAGAATAAGCAAAGAACATACTATAGAGACTGAGATTACAGTGTGTTTTGCAAAGTCCAATATTTTAACTGAAATCAATCAAATGAATTGGCCATTTGGGTCTACCCTTGCTAGCTCAATCACGAATACTATGCATGATGATCCCACCAAATGCTTAAGAATTATTCCATTTGCGCTTATTGGATATGAGACGATAAATAGCCAATGAGCCGCGTAGCGCCGAGTTGACCATGACCAATCTAATATCCAACAAGTGCTATTGGAATAATTGTTTTATAAAATTTTCATTTAATTCTGAACGCTTGGATTCTTGGAAGTCAAAGCCAATCAGTTTCCAGCTTGGCAAAACTCGACGCAACCAGTTTCCATATTAGGTATATGAGCCGATAACCGAGATTGAATGAACCAATCAGAAAGCTAGAAACGCAATAATATTCCTGTTCGAAAATGTAATGAATACATATTAGCCCTGAGAACAGTTTGCGCACCCCTCTCCGCAACATCGAAAGAAATATCACCAATTTGCACTTTAAAAAGTGAAAGTTTTTTCGGCGCCAAAGATCCTTGCGAGGGCTCTGGACATGAGTCACGCCCAACGCGCTTTAATTTAGTAAGTCTGCAGCATGTCACTGCGACTCCGCACAGAATTTTAAGTACGTTCGCTTCACAAAAGCAACGTTCTTTGATAGTTTAACCAACTTTGATCATGGGTGGACAATGAAGTGAATGATAGAGCTATAAATGTTTAGTTTATAAACTAATAGCGATTTTGAGTCGCAAATACCGAATTATATTAAATATTTTAAGCGCCGATACAACGTAGATTTGATTTGATTTGATTTAGTAATGTACTATCTGTATCATATATATATATATATATATATATATGACAACTCTTTTCATTATATCCACACGGTCTTAACAAAAGGCGTGAATTCAAATCCAAAAATCGTATCTGCTACAACAGTTGACTTTGTCTCTATTGTAGTGTAAATTCTTTTCAGCCCAAATTTGTAATCATCGTAATTTTTGCTGTCTGTAGGACCTCGTTAGCTCCCATCTAGCTTTGAATGTTTCCAGTTTGTAATCTTGCCCTTTTGTTTTGTTAGCCTTCACTTAGTCGTTGTTGTCTTTGTTCAAAAACTCTATTGAGGGATTCTGTTATGTTTGTGTTTGGTTTTTCATTCAGGGGCTTTCGATTGGGGATCTATTACATTGTTTAGGGGCCCTCTCTGAGGACCTTGTTATGATATTGACCCGCACATTCACTCAGAGGCCCTCAATGGGGAGTTTGTTACGTAATAACACGATTTATCTAATTAGTCTGTTTGTTCCTTTTTATCAATTGTTTTTTGTTTTGCCTAGCTTGTAATTAAGACCTTTTCTTTTGTTACGTAACCTTAATTTCCATTTTCGGTGTACTATATAAAAGCCCGTAACTCTGCCACTCACAACCATTGTATATAGCTTTTTTAATTTTTAACTTTTAAACTATCCTGAAGAAGGCCGAAGGCCGAAACGTCGATTAAACGCTGGAACTGTCAAGAGTTACGTTATTAAACGCTGGAACTGTCAATATATAGTTAAGTGTACGTAAGGAAAAGCGACGAAGAGACAAACTCTTGACTGTTCTGGACGAAGTTTAATACGACTTTTCGGCCGTTCGGCCTTCTTCAGGTTAAAAATTAAAAACTAAAAAAACTATTTACAATGAGTGCAAATCACAAAAACAGCAGCTTATATATACAGAGCAGAAATATTGAAATTAAGGAAACGAAACAAAACAAAGGTCAAAGCTACAAGGTGACATGGATTTGACAATCAAAGACAAATAAAGAACTATAACAAAGGTCTAAACTTCAAGGTGACATAGATTTAACAATCAAAAACAAATAAAGAACTATAGGTGACATATCGATAAAAATGCATCGTATTGGGAAAATGTCAACTCACAACTACTCAATTGTAGTAATAAATGCGGTGTTTCGATCTAGATTCCCGCCTTTTATTAAGACCATGAGGATTAAGGGTAAATAATTGCGCAGTCCAATAGGCCTCCCTAGTGAGTAACAATTGTTCAAGATGCAAAGAATTTTCAAAAGACCTAATTTGTTCGATAATGATGAAATTGATTTGTGAAATTTCATGTTCAGAGTTATTATAGTGGATAGCCAATTCACAAGTTCTTTTGTTCTTCAGCATGTTCGACTTGTGGTTACGGAATCTTACTTTAAATTCAGTCGAGGTGGAGCCCACATATTGCAGGTTGCATTTGGCACAAGTGGCCGAATAAATAACATTTTGCGATGAACAAGAAAGTTTTTGTTGAATGGAATAATGACGACCAGTAGCTGAACTTTGAAACTAGGGAGGCCTATTGGACTGCGCAATTATTTACCCTTAATCCTCATGGTCTTAATAAAAGTTGGGAATCTAGATCGAAACACCGCATTAATTACTACAATTGAGTAGTTGTGAGTTGACATTTTCCCAATACGATGCATTTTTATCGATATGTCACCTATAGTTCTTTATTTGTTTTTGATTGTTAAATCTATGTCACCTTGGAGTTTAGACCTTTGTTATAGTTCTTTATTTGTCTTTGATTGTCAAATCCATGTCACCTTGTAGCTTTGACCTTTGTTTTGTTTCGTTTCCTTAATTTCAATATTTCTGCTCTGTATATATAAGCTGCTGTTTTTGTGATTTGCACTCATTGTAAATAGTTTTTTAGTTTTTAACTTTTAACCTGAAGAAGGCCGAACGGCCGAAACGTCGTATTAAACTTCGTCCAGAACAGTCAAGAGTTTGTCTCTTCGTCGCTTTTCCTTACGTACACTTAACTATATATTGTCCGCCTGTGAATCAAATGTTGATCCAGCGTTATCACATAGAAAAACTGGCCCATCAGGGAGTCCCACGTAAATGCCACACATTAAGTGATAAATCAGCCAAGTTGCCAGCATGGTTGTCCTGATAGTGTAGTGGTCATCACACCCGACTAGTGATCAGGGGGACGTGGGTTCAAATCCCGCTCAGGGCAATTACAGTTTTCCCCAGAAGTTGTCCAGTGTTGAGTTTCCCATATACTTTCTCAGTTTGATCCAATTAACCTACACCGACAGAAGTATTGTCCACGGTTGCTTGCTTGCAAAACTCTCTCGTTATATTGGCGGCTAGTTGGGACTGAACATAATTTTTGCATTGGGCACGAAGCGACGGCGGAGCCCAATACGAGAACATATTTCAGATCTTGCCAGATCGACAATTCAATTCTCAACAGTCAAAGTCAGCGATAATGTCAACACTCAACTTTACACACTTTTGAAAATGTAGGACATTGTGGAAAGTAAGCATATTGCTTGTTAAAAAGATTTCCATAGATGTCAAGAGGATAAGATAAGTGTAGATGTCAAAATATCGAAAATAGTTATAATGGAACGCGAACTGAATTAATGGTGATGCCGGAGTTTATGCCTCGCAAACCATGTCAAATTCAAATTTTCACCCAATCATCGGCCTGAAAAGTGAGACGTCTTTACCCCGTTATATTGGCTCAACTCCCCGCCAGAAAATCTATGAGAGGATCGTGATTCTCGGCCGACTGTCACATAATAGGAAAGATTGTGTATCCAAGTCTTAAGAATAATCGAGTAAATTTTCTCTGTGCTTTAGGGTCGAATGCCATAGGATCATACCGCATCAAGCTTCAACAGAAAGGCGACGGAGCAGGTGCGGCAGGGAGGCGGCCTAATTAAAATTGGGCTAGTGCCGCATAAAAAGTGTTAGCGCCGCATAAAAAAATGGTTTGGCTAAATATTCAGTCCGCGGTCTTTTCACCAGTCAATTCATCAACCTTAGAGAAAGTATGTTGTAGGGCCTTTTAAAACGGCTCCGACTTGTGTTCTAGTTGCCAATTATGATTGCTGGATTTTCAAATGACAAATCGATTCCGGAATCATTAGACATTGATAAAATTCAACAGAGGTTTGCTTGTGCCAACTGAAAGGACAATTTTAGTGAGGGCACTGCGCTTGGTTTCTCATGCGATGACGCCCCTCCCCCTCACGTTTCAAAATTCTCCGCCATCACTTCAACATCATCAATTCTCGGTGACAACAAGTCCTTTGATACAACATACAGCCCATTGACCACAAGCCTCTAGACTTCAGGGAATAAAAGTGATCAAAGGTAAGTTTTACTGATGCCTCGATATTCGGCGCATCAACTCCGTGGGAACGCATTGCCACATCGCAGTAGCGAAAAAAGCTATGCACAAAAACACCCAAATATGGGCGGTGATGTGTTTAGTAAATGGATTAAACGTTTGCTATAGTTGGTTTCAAAGTGAAGAAAATATAGGTTGACAACTCGCCAAATATTGTGCAGAACTTCAGTAAAGCTCGTTATGATATAGAATATATGACAGTCTCACTTCATGAACTAAATTCATGTTTAAGTCGCATTTCATGAACTAAATCTCGCCCATGATGTCCGTCTGACTCAACAACAACAACAACAACAGTAAACTTTATTTGCATGAGTATAACAATACAGCATTGCAAAATCGTCGAAAGCATGATAATTACAGTAATTTAGTTATCAGGGAAAAACATTGTTAAGGTAAGGCTTAGATTAAAACATGATCATAACATTTATCCAATATTCCAAAAAATGTTTCACAGAATAGAGGGATTAAATGTAACCCTTTAATTGTCTTTATGACCGAATTATTTCTGCGAGTGTGGTCATGCTTCTATTCCGTTCTTGTCATTGCTGTTATTCTGCTAGTATTAAACCCTACAACCCTACAACCCTATATGGTTGCAATCAAGTAATATATAATCAAATCTTCCTTTAATTTGTTTTTAGTGTATTCTCTGTTCAAAGTTCACTCTCATTCTGCATTTTGGAGAGGCAACTTCGATCCGCGCTCGCTATAAGAAGCACTACTTTATGAGAGGTTACATCCCTTAGTGGTGGATTTGTTCTTGGTGAACCAAAACTGAAAGTGAAATGAATGAATGAATTAACTAAGGCTGCTTAACGCAGTTGTAATATAAAACAATGAACTTTTTTGTTGTCATGCTAACGGCAATCGGATTTCTAGAAGATTCAATATCAGGGTTTGTCTGTCGACAAGCTGATTCGTAAAACATTAGTTTCAGGGCTGGTCAAACTTGAAATTAAAGCCAACTCAACAAAAAGGAGAGAGAGGTTCATGAACAATGACAAGCTAATGCGTTTGTTGGTTGATCAACTATGAAGGATTTGAGACTTCAGCTTTGCACTTTAATCCATTGCTTTCACTTGAAATTCATCATCATAAATATAATAAAGAAAAGAGAAGGTAATTCGCAATAGACCTTTTTGCAGATACGGCGGCCATTTAGATTTCTATTGTTTCAGAAGACATTATGGGATGCTCAGGGGGCAAATTAATATGTATTTGCCCCCTGGGTATCCCATAATAGCTATTCGAAACAATAGAAATCAAAATGGCCGCCGTATCGATCGGTAAAAAGGTCTATTGCAACTGAAACGCTTACTCCAATTTTGCCTCATTAGCATAAATGTATTCCAATCTTACCGCTCCGCCAAGAAGTCAGCACAAAACATGAAAAGTGCTCTGCATATAATAACCAATCTCCGACAATTTGAGAAAGAGTGGCACACTTGACAATTCTTCAGCAACATTTTTAAAAAAATTGTTTGTACTTTGGAAATTTTACAAGTAGCGCTTTTGCCTCCAGGTTGTTTCTACGACTTTGATGGCCAATAGCGCATTGATTATTGTGGCCTAAAGGCTTGAAAGTGCAAGGATAATTAACATTGCAAAAATCTTCTAACTTTGGAAGTCAATTTGGATAGCACAAATATGATGATATCTTATGAGAGCAAATCCGTCGAGTCAAGTCAAGGGTACAAACTATTGTACTTGGAAAACAGTCTCAATGTGTGATTTCGTTTGACAGCTACAAACAGAGGAATTACATTACTTTTTTTTCAAGGTGTTTTTATGATGTTTAAGTACATGTCATATTACTCGTTACATGTCAATCAAAATTATTTTACAAGTTTATGTTATATTTTATAAAATGTCACGTTTAATTTTACGATGGCATTATACAATGTAGGCGTTGTTCTAGAGCAAAGCCCGTGATCTGGTAGATTAATTGCAGTGTCTCAGCATCTGGTATAGTTTGTTGTTCACTGAAAGATTTCAAATACATGTCGTTTCCTTCTATCAGTATCTGTTGTCCACCGTGACACGAGGCACAACCACCTTTCGCACAGCAAAGCTGAAAGACTCACAAATTAAAGCACATTGGCTTCCCTTCGAAATATCGCCAACAAATAAATTGCTTTTTGACACGGATTACAATGTAACATTTGCCAAGTAATTCCGCGAATAAATTAACTTTGATCTGTAACTCCATACCATGCATCGTACACGTGTCTGATGCAAACACACTTTAACAAAGCTTTTCCCTGGTTATTAGAAGCAAATATTGTTTTCGAGATTTCGAGCAATTCGATATTTTAGTCTGTCTGTTCGCTGGCGCTCGCATATAACAACTACTACTACCGCTACCACTACCACTACTACTACGACTATCACTACTACTACCACTACCACTACCACTACCACTACCACTACCACTACCACTACTACTACTACTACTGCTACTACTACTACTACTACTACTACTACTACTACTACTACTACTACTACTACTACTACTACTACTACTACTACTACTACTACTACTACTACTACTACTACTACTACTACTACTACTACTACTACTACTACTACTACTACTACTACTACTACTACTACTACTACTACTACTTCTATTGTCTCCCCGGCACAGGCAAACTTGTAAAGGCGATCATTGTTGTCGTTTACAATTGTGGCAAAAAGTGTCTTACATATTGCATCATCATGGGTTGCCAATTACATTCAATTCATAATATCGAGAGCATCATGGTAGCTATGACTAGGGCAAATAATAAACACTGTTCTCTCTCTCTCACGTTCTAATTCTTGCATTAATATTTAGGCAAAGTATAGTGGAAAAATAGTGCTGGATATTCCATTATTGATCTGTTATAAGTATAATAGAATAGAACAGCCCTAAATCCCCGAGTGCAACTTTAGCTCTCTTTAGTTGTACTAAGGAAATACAACCTCATGGAGGCCTTCTTAATTGTTTCATTAATATGGATGTTCCAGGTCAAGTTGTTCTTTGATTGCACTCAGGTGATAAGACGGCCATCTTGGTGCAAAAACATTAGAAAAATGTAGCTCAAGATTTGCATAATAATAGAATCAAATTTTTTCTCTATTGTTCTTTTCACCAACATGGCATTTGCACCTTGATAAACTCCCCATTCGCAAACGTTTCGGAGATGGTAGTGTCATCTATGTATTTTCATAAGTGTGCATTTTAGACAGCTATATCATTAATCGTGACCAAAAAAAGCAAGGGCCCTAATTTAGTCCCCTGAGCAACGCCTTAGGGAACTGATCCCTACACTTTTTCGCATCCCTCAGTGACTCTCTGTCAGACAACAAATCAATAATCCAATTAATTATACTACTTCATTGGTACATTTAACAAAACACAATTCAGGATATCATGGTCAATTAGGTCAAAAGCTTTACAATGGTAACAGCTATTATAATAGCACTGTTCCCATCTATACCGTTTGTCCAAGTGTTACGTATAACCAGCAAAGCAACCGTGGTTGACGACTTTGGCACGGTGCCATATTGGTTCGTGTCGAGATTCTCGAGTACAGCAGGCTAAATGTAATCACACACCATAAACTCTTCGGCAACCTCAGAAATACAAGTTGTAAGTGAGGTTAGTCTTAGATCTTTATTTTTTTTTTTTCAGAATTATCCGGTCGAGCTTAATGAATGAATTCGCACAAAAGCAGAGCTTGAAGCGACCTCTTTGATAGCGCGGCTTCGTGTTTAAGACATCCAATGATTCATTGATTGTGTTAATGCATTCTTATTACTGAGTTAATTGCCTATTTTTATTTCTTTTTCTCTTTGTTAGAGTTTTGAGACTTCCAGTTGCCTTCAACGAGTATGGAAAATCTTGTAACATTCGCCCTTTTATTAGCAAGCGTATTATTTGACGTTGAATGTTCCAGATTTTGTGATAACCAATCCTGTATTGGTGGAGAATGTACCAGTCTAAATACATGCAATGACGATTGCTTTGAGGGAGGGTGCCGTTTAAATTGTACCTCATCTGTAAGAGATTGCACCCAAAATTGCACCGGGGGAGGCTGCGTCGCCAATACTGTTTCCGAGATATTCTGGCAGGATTGCATTGGGGGAGGATGCAGCATTGCATGCTCGTCGGATGTAAAACAGTGTGATCAAAGATGCGCAGGAGGCCGGTGCAATGCAAGATGTGATGCAGAGATATGCCTGCAGGTTTGTAAAGAGGAAGGGTGCAACATGACATGCTTATTAAATGCCATGGAATGCACGCAAGTCTGTACTGGAGGAGGGTGCGAGATGTCCTGTCCATCAAATGTAGACCTATGCATGCAAGATTGCCCTGGTGGAAGGTGCGTCTTTCGATGCTCCGCCAAAAAGTGCATGTTAAGTTGTCCTGGAGGCTCATGCAAAAGATCTGCTAGCATTAACGTGCATCCTCGCTTTTGTATCCTAATATTCTGGGTCTTTAGTTTTGTGGGGCGTGCTGAAGCCTTCTAAGACAATTCCAGTGGATACTAAAACAGTTCTAGTTTCAGCAGCTGATATAGTCTCCATAGCTGGATAGATTAATTAATGTGGCATGTCGCCGGTCGGGAAAACCCTTCAAAATCACGAGCTCGTAATTTCGAAGGATTTCCTCGAGCGGCGAAAAATTCACAGCACTTCAATATTATCGTCACCATCTTTTAATTTCGCCCCACTACAACGTATAAAAATGCAACCATCGCGGAAACTTCTTCGCGTGTTTCAAATCCTGTCATTTACTGAGGTTATAGGAATTAACGATAGGTGAATTGTGTAACCAGGTGTAAATCTTTTACTGTCCACTTGTATCGGGATCAGTGATTGCTCTTAAGTGCTCCTATTATGCATAAATCTTGTAGTAAATTAGCATCCCTGGCAAAAGGGGAATGTAATTTTTGTATCATTTTAAGAAGTGTGAAAGTTTTGCTTGCTAGCTAGAGTTGGGACGCAGTAAAAGGCGTGGTCTGTACTACGAAGCGACCACACCGTTGGCAGGCGACGCGCACGTTGTGACTTCACGGTTTCTTCCACGCTATCTCCATGATCAGATTTAACAGTATTAAACGTTTCCACGGAAACCACTATGGTTGTACTGACCTAGTGATCAATTGAACAGCCGGTAAGCTCTCTTGGAACACGTAGACTCCTGTTGTCTCGGCTAATTGGCCTAAAGCAACTGACTAAAGCAACTTCCCTCTCCAAACATATCACATTTAACAATCAGTGAAAGCTTTTGCAAATTAGCATTTCCTTTGTAAGTGAAGATCGGGCATCGACATTGTTCTCTCGTTTTGCACACGTCTGTGGTCGAGGATGCAGTCTAACATGTGGTTACCGTGGTTACCGAGACAATCCCATAATGCAACACACGTATCAGTTTTGGGAAAGTAACAGTGTGGTCCCGCTGGCAGCTCTAAATTTTGTTCCATCAACACTTTTAGCTATGTAACTTAAAGGTAAAACTGGAAGTAACATTTTAACTTACAAGTGAAATGATACTACGCTGTTATAATTAAACAGAAATTATGTAATCATGTGTTTGTGTCCAGATTAGCCTCGTCACCTACCTGAAGGATAAGTATGATGTCATGTTCAACAACAAACATGATTTTTCAGTTAGCCTAGCAAGAGCTGTGACACGGGACGTACGCTTCTTCATCAAAGAAGACATACGATTGTTAGTTACAAAACCAACAATTTTCCCTTTTTAGTTAAAGTAAGACCCTGATTGGTCTGTCTGGGAAGCGAACCCGCGACCTCAAGCGTGGTAGTCGGATGTTCGCCTATCAGTGGTCAGCCTTAAACCATAGCAGCTGAACTTTATCGTCATATTCACTTTCCCTTATTCTTGTTTCAAAATTGCAATTCACAGATTATTATGGCTCAGGGCAGCTCCAATTCATGTGGCCGGGGTGGCAATTCTTGTTAAAAAGGGTGTTGGTTCTACAATCCACTCCAAAATTCTTGACCCCTTGAGACGGTATGTCATACTAAGAGCTGAGATTAACAATAAAATGTATGTTTTGATTAATGTTGATGCGCCCAACAAAGACACTAATATCATTAACTTTCTGAACAATCTACTGACGACCCTGCGAAAAATAACATTGACAAAGAAGAAAACATTCTTATTGGTGGAGATTTAAACTGCCCTCCTAATCCAATCCTTGATAAGAAAGGAGGTCTGTTAAATCCGAGAAAATCTGTTGTAACTACAATTGAAAATCTACAAGTGGAGCTCGATCTTGTTGATATATAGAGAGTCAAAAACCCTGAAAGAATTTTTTTACACGGAGTCAAAATTCTCCAAAGGCTTTTTGTCGTTTGGATTACTGGCTGATTTCAAATACCTTACATGATCTAGTTAACAACAGATATAATTCCATCTATTAAAACAGGTCATGCCGCAATTTCCCTGGAACTTGTAAATGATTCTAAAGATATCAAAGGACCTGGTCTCTGGAAAATGGTCTCTATTAAATGACGACGACTATGTTAATGATATACAGAGGAGACATCAATTTGGTTAGCGGACAGTCGAAGCATTTGGGACTGGTTGAAATACAATATAAGAGCACGCACAATTCAACATTCGAAAAGAAGAGCACAGGAGAGATATGAATTAAAGAGAACAAAATCTTCAAGAAGAACACGCTAAAGCCAAGTTTATTTTCGAAACAGATCCTAACGACCGAAATGCAAATATTCTTAATTCTGCTTAAGATACTTTGGAACTGTTTTACGAAGAAAACGTCAAAGGAATAATTATCCGAGCACGGGCCCGCTGGCACGAGCACGGTAGGAAAAGTACCATATACTTTTTTGAATCTATAAAAGAGAAATCACATCAAGAAGCACATGAGAAAATTAAATATCAATGGCTCGATTACCACGGATACATTTAATATCTTATCCGAATAACGACGCTTTAATCAAGAACCATACACGAGTAGGAACAAGAACAATGCCGCGATCGAATCTTCCCAAACTTTTACGAAGAACAAAAGATGGCATGTGAAGATAAAAACACTTCAGAAGAATGTGCCTTGCTTTTAGAGTGTTTCCAAAGTAACAAACTCCATGGAACGATGGAACATCAAACGATTTGAGTGTAAACAATATGCCTGTGTTATAAGGTTAGGCCCTTCCCGATTATTAGAGACAGCTAAGCAAACCCAAGACGCAGTCGAGGGTTTGCATAAATGTCGAGAATTCTCCCAACTCCTCGAGTGTTTAGATGAGGCTATGTAAACAGGGGGAAAAAATCCTCTATTGCTATTATAAAATATTTGACAAAATAATTCGACAAATGAAGGAAATTGCTGGTTTTTTTACTTCTTGATTGAAACAGATTTTCTTAATACACCGTCATATTTCCTACCATCCAATCAAAACGCGCGTCTGACAACACATAACCAATCAAAATATGTGTGATGTCACATCCGTGTTTACATACTCTCATCTAAACACAGCTATTGACCAGTGAGAGTGCGCGTACTATCCTAATTATTTTAGGTTCCCCTAAAGGGGGTTGTGTTACGAGATGGCAACCATTTGGGCAACTTTTGCGATCTTCGGCAACTTTTGGTTTTTTTGTAGCACTTTAAAATTATTTTCTTGAAATTTATTAGCTTTCGAAGAAAAATCATCAGCTAAATCCAATTGAGTAAGTGTACCCCAGTGTTTCGTTGATTAACATTTAATTCGTTTATTGACCTTTGATTTTATTTGATTTGTCGCGTGATTGACAGCCGATGGCGTGATAGCTAAGTAAGTTGATCTTTCAGTTAGAATGACACATTTTAAGAAACGCGAAATAAGGACAAAGGTCAACACCCGTTTTGTATCTTACGTTGAGCATCGTTAACCTGTAGTTTTTTACTGTCCGATCTGCTGACCTGTTTTGCTGACCTGTTAATACTGAAATAAGTTTGACTGGATATCGCCACAGAAGAAAGTAGCTTTTTGTAACCGTTTGAATTTTGAGAATTGTAATTTCCCATGCAATTTCATGAATCACTCGCATTAGGTTTCAATTCTCACGAATTTTGTATCTTTCTTATAGATCGAATAAAACAACATAAAGACTATACGATTCCGTATCCAGTCACTCATCCGATAAACATTTCCCTTGGAACAAAACCCAGGACTGGCCAATACCAATAGACCTTATTCCCGATGGCCGCCCTGTTGGATTTGCTATTATCATGCAAATTAGCTACACACTTCTGAGGGGGCAAACAACTCAAGCTCGAGAGGTTATAACGAACATCTTAGCCACACAGATGATTTGTTTCACGGTCATTGAATGTCTCTCACCTAAGTAGTAAAATAGAATGATTACACAAGTTACTTCGATTTTTTTTAGTGAAAAATGAGCAGATAACGAAGTAGAAAGTAAAAATGTCAAAGGTAATCAAAGATGCAAAATTATTATAAAAGGTACTTAATTCTAAATTCTAAAATGTACTTTTAGAAAAGTTATTTCAATATTTCAACGAGCCGATTTTCCGCAATTTGCCTTGTTTCCAATGTTTGCCCCCTAGCATAACACGTGGCTAATTTGCATGACAATTTGAAAACCAACATGGCGGCTATCGTGAATAAGACCTATGGCGGAAGCTAAAAGGCTGGCGCAAATCTCGCTACCCCTGAAAAAGCTAAAATAGCTAGACTAGACACTGACGAATCCGGCCGGTAAACAGCGCTCTCCACGTGGACAAAATGATCTCAACTGCAATAAAACCAACTTAAAGTGCAAACAAGTAAAAACAAGTAGCAATTTTTCAGCCACCTTTTCGAAATTTAGCAATTTTTCGACAACTTTGGAAATAAAATAGAAATTTTTTAGCAACTTTTAGACACTTTACTAGGAGTCTGGTATCTTGTTCGTCCTCATCAGCGTCAGAAAAGTGTCAGTCTATTTTTAAACCACGTTTTGCGGGAAAATTAATAGTAGACCAAATCGGCTAAAATACCGTAAAAGTTATTTATCAATTTTACTTCAGGTCTTGCAATTTGATTTTTCCAGCCGTTTTAAAAACAGCCAAATTAAATATTGGTTTGTAATGCTACGCGGCGTTAACTCAATGTTGTGTTGAAAATACACGTTTGTCGGGATATAATAACACTCATTTGTTTTATTCCGATGCGCTAATTAACAAAACTATGTGAAGTGAAATTGACTGGCTCTGTTGCTGTTTGTGCGCCGAAAGCGCTCTTCAGTGAAAACTGTGCCACGCTTCCGCACCTATAGATTTTCTACCAGATAATTCGCTTATCTTAAGATTGCATAGACTTCTCATTCAAGTTATTAAAATGATAGACGTTTACCATTACATAATGATAGTCATCTTTTAAAATTTTTTCGGAAATTCTCACTAATGCTAGTTGAGTTGTCCAAGACAAATCTTTCAGATTTATGAAGGGAATCAGTCTTTAAGTTACAAATAATTTTCTGGAAGAAAAGCTACTACCTTAGAAACGGGTGTGGGGAAAGCGAAGACCCAAAATATGAAAATCCCCCTAATAACATATCAAATATTAAATGGCAAAAGACATAAATTTGCGTTTTTTTCCTGTTGTGTATAATGGCCGGTGAATGAGAATTATTGCAAGTGATGATTACCACAGGCTTTTCGTTTGCCACACACTTGCACCCATATGTGTATGGGCTGATGGTATTTGGGGAAAAAGATCTCCGTGGTAATTCACCTAAAGAGACTCTCTGGCCATTTTAAACACCACTAGATAGTGTGTTTCCTATTTACTGTTTCATATGCCTCTTCTTCTTCTGAGGGGGTCCTCGTTTTCTGGGTTACGTCATCGATATTCGTTATCCACGTTCCCATATAAGAAATAAATGGTTGAGGTTGGACTTTAATTATCTCAGTTTAGCTCTAGGCAGAAGAATCAGTCTCAAGCTACTAGAAGCGTCGTTTTCGTGAGTTATATTGGTTTGACAGCCGGTGCTTAGGAGCTGAGGAGTATATAGCATAACTATTAAACTCTTCGTGAAAAATTGGTTTCCCCACCTGCTAATAACGGTCGACAGTTGTGTTTGAGCATCCCCAACGCATCACGCTTCGGCTAGTTGTTGCATTTGTGTTTAATAACACACTAACTATGCGTATATTCACTATTGTAAACTCACCTTACAGTTATGTTATAACACAAGCAAATTGGACATACTCTGTTAATTAAAGAATGTCAGTGATATTGATGTATAACTTCGTCGTTTAGTTAAATTACGATGTTTCACTTAGTCTACGTCAAGGCACGCGTCAGAGGCTAAAGCCGTTGGTGTAATTTGGTCCTCTTTTTTGTGTCGTCAACTTTTTCGATTAAATGAATTTTCACCCCTGGGAAAATATGGAAATATCGTGTTGCACTGATGCAAACAAGAGGGCAGCTCGATGTTATCACCATATTTTGACTGGCAAGGATACACACATTAGTAAAACAGGTGCTTTCTTCTGATTTGTTCAAATATGTGTGACACGAGTCGCAGCCTCTCATTGTTAGAATAATAAGTATTGGTTGATATGGATCGTTCCCCCCGCGACTAGGGTTTTAAACACGGTCGGGACTTTCATTGACGGTAGGCTTACAAACTCCGTTCTTGTAAGTGCCAGTGTTGCTCACCGGGAATGCTTTCGTGTGTGTGAACTTCCAATTTATATGGCAGTGCGTTCGATCGATAGAATGGAGGCAGTATCTTGACTTACGGTGGTCCACTTTTGTTTTGCACTAAAAGCGCCATGCATTGCAACTGAAAATAGTTTCACGCATGAGTACCCGTCTTTGAGTGTCTACACGCTGTTTTTAAACAGCCGAAACATAAAACAAAGCTGATGGCGCAAAACAAAGCGGCAAATACAAAGCAGGTTGGGCGCAACGCGAAAAGTTTGTTCGTGCAGTGTACAAACACGAA
>NC_090894.1:8233417-8240917 GCF_036669925.1 Montipora capricornis
TTAAACGTCAAAAGTTGATTGAGGCTTTGTTAAATATCAATTCATAAAAATTTTATAGTCATTTTTTTACGGGTGTCGAACAACCTGAAGAGCGCTTGAATGGACCAAAGTCACATGCTTATTTTGTCTTTCGCATATCAACGATGATTTTGTTTAGTCTGTTTTTAATTTCGTATCTTCCTAGCTTTATTTTCGACTTGTTCGCACAATGCGCGAACGCCCACTTTGACCCGAAAAGGGAGAGCTATAACGTCTGTCGATTTACAAGAGGCGTCGAGAATTGCGACTATGAAAAATACGATTCGCATGGCGACGAACCTTGCATGGTTGGCAGAAAGGCTGGACTAACAAGAATAGATGGAGTTAAGGTAGGTCAGAATAAACTTAGCAATGCTAGGACAACCGATTCAGTTGAGAGTAATTCATGTCTGACCAAGCTCGAGAACGTAAGAGAACATAACCTGAACATTAGGTGAACGGAAGAGAATTACGGCATCTGCTATGAAATCCTTAGATTGGATCCACTTGAAATCAGAATGAAACTTATTCTTGCATAGAAATTTTTAACAGCAACAATTATATTGGGAGAGAACCTCGCACACAATCACGTGATTAGTACAGCGGGCTTCGAAAAAGGTGGCGAACAAAGGCGATCGAGAGTGTTTTGGTTCTTCGGAGTGGTCACGTCTGTTCGTGTACAAGCTATTCCACGTTCTCATTTGGCCTTACATATATTTGCTCATGGGTTTTGAATCAACGTTGCAGGGAACTTTGCACGTGTGCAGTGTCAGCGGCACAGGAAATGCAATAAAATAGAAACCTGTGTAGAAAGGATTTCAATGGAGCGTTGAAATAAATTACGTTACTATGAGTGCTGGAGGAATTCGAAGTAAACGGTCGGAGAACTGGCACCCAGAGTAAAGTAATTGATTGCTTTTTTTAATTAGGGTTAATACGAACACTGGTGGACAGGACATTTAAAATTAACAACACCTGGACCGGTTTCCACAACAACATTAAGGAGCTTGCCAACATTCTCGGAAAGAATCAATTTCCATCCAGTCTAGTGAGCAGAACTGTTAAACAATACCTTAACAAATTCTTTGCCTCCCCCCTGCACGCTTCCGCAATAACCAACTCTAACGAAATTCGCACGCACTATTACAAATTACCTTTCGTTGGCCCTTTCTCGACTCACGTTCAACGCAGAATCAAGAATTTAACACAACGCTATTGTAAAAACTTGGACATCAAGCTAGTGTTTGCCCCATACAAGATTAAGAACTTATTCAGTGCCAAAGATGCTATTTCCAAATTATCACGATCCCGTGTGGTTTATAAATTTTCTTGCGCAGGCTGTAGTGCCTGCTATGTCGGCGAAACAAACCGACATCTTGCTACACGTGTTCGTGAACATTTAACATCGGATAAGAACTCGCATATCTTTCAGCACATTAATGGGTCAGAAGCATGCAGATCTTTATGCTCGGAGGAGTGTTTTTCAATCCTTGACACCGCCTCCACGCCTTTTCAACTAAAAATCAAGGAGGCCTTACACATAGGTTGGGAAAAACCCTCATTAAATAAGCAGGTTAATCATGTCAATTTAACACTTTCACTGTAATTTTCCTCGTCCATACCCATTGTCTTCTCATCATTGTATTTTCTATTCACGTTGTTATTTAATCAGTACTTATGCATGTTATTAGCTATCTTTTATATAACACCGACTAGCGGTTTCACTTGTATTCACAACTGACGATGGATGTCGATCATCCGAAACATGTTTTGCAAATTTAAAATTGTGTTTCTTTTTGAAATTCAAAATATAGATATACATATAATCGGTCAAAATGTTTATGAAATGGCTGCCTCTGAATTTTGTATATCAATGTCTGCATTAGTTAATAATAATAATAATAATAATAATAATAATAATAAGTGAATAAATAAATGTAATAAAACAGAATTATAGGGTACGATAGCACGTACAAAATAGAAAAGAAATGTTGCTTGAGAGCGAGGCTAGTGAGTCTAATTAGCACATATTAAACAAAAGAATAATTTTTTGGCCTCCATTTATGCATTCGGTCTATATTTTTTGGAAGACACGTCAAAGCTACACCATGATTATTTGATTTTCTCTGTTTGAAATTCTTATTGAATTGATTATTACGGCGCGCTGTTATAGATTTGCCACATTTAATTATCGGCAGTACAATGATCCCCAAACTAAGCTGGGCGCAGTGCTAAACTGATTGTGACCAGGGGCCCGTTTCTCGAACAACTCTGGCAACACACGCGCAGGGTTCGAGAAACGGGGCCCTTGTTCACAGTCAGTTTAGATTTGCGTCCAAGTTAGTTTTTGATCAAAATTCAGTCTTTCTGGAAAACTATAATGAGGCCCAAGGAAACCTCTTGTGAGCCATGATTTAAAGTGATTTTGATAAAAATAAGCGCTCCTCACATTACTGCGCCTTTCAATAACATGCGGACTCTTTAATTCAAAGGTCAACCGACAAAAGCGTTTTTCGCTACCGTCAATGAAATGTTTGGCGGCTCCTCCGAGCTTCCGACTACTGTCGAGCGCGCAGTAATCAAATCATATCGTTGGGCCCAGTTAAGTCAACATAGTCGGAAGCTGGGAGGAGCCGCCGGACATTTGATTGACGGTAGCGAAAAACGCATTTGTCGGTTGACCTTTGAATTTAAGAGTCCGCAGACCATTCCATCCTCCACACCATTCCTTACTTTTTTTCGGGATCATTTGCGTTCCGGGATCATTTGCGGACCCGTACAGATCGCCTGTATTTTCACCGCACAGCCGAGATTTTTTGTAAGTAGTTGGATTTTTGTTTACATTTTTTTGCCTCAGTAGTACAGCACGGCTATCGTTTTCTAATCAGTCAACGAAGAATAAAAATACTGAATATTGAAAGTGCATGGCACAATGAGATATCTCTGAAAATTTAAACGAGATATCGATATACCAGATGATCTCTGAGCAATGATAATTTTAAAAAGAATGTATATGGGATCATCAGCGCTTTTCTACCCAAGAATTTATCGGTTTTTCACGGTTGATACCGGGCTCGTTATCAAAGCTAAAAGGCTTAAAATTGCACATGTAACTAAATTTAACAAGTCCTTTTACTTTTTGAAGTCAGTTTGTAAATAGCTTGATGTCTTCTGAAAGCAAACCCGTATGACGTGCACAACTTTGTATCCAGTCTCCCGGACACCCTACCCCTCAGGAAGGGCTCAGTGATGCTCAGGTTAATCCAGTCTGCGAACAAGGTTGCCCTTAATTATATGGTAAACACGACCGATTATTCCCAGCTGCTTACTTCGGTTTTCTCGTTAGAGGTTATGCAGGCTTGCCTCGAAATCCGCTTGTTTCCTAACGCATGTATGCAGTCATGCAACTTTAATTTTCTCAGAAAGATAAATAAACTTTGTAAGGCTGAAATAAAGCACAGGGTCTCATATTTCAAGGCAGTGTAAGACGAGTGTGGTACACGTCTCAGTAAAAAGTTCTGTACATGTGTGTTAGGGCTCAAAATTATTTTATATGTAAATGGCAGAGTATATGTACTCATTTACTAAAATAACCCTGATGTTGCATGGGTGAGAACGACCCTTAAGATTATTGGACGTTGCCAGTTTAGACTCTCAGTTTGTTTAAACACATAATTGTTTTTAAAATTTGCTTTTTGCTCTGTTATTTTTATTCTGTTTACTGTTGTTTAGTCATAAAATCATGCAGTTTTATCTGTTGAGTCATCGCCTCACAGCACGTAAGTTGTATAGCTGAAATCAGATCTGCTCTGAATTGCCCAGTTCTTGTAAGTTTTGCCGAGTATAATAATGGACTTAAGCACCTGCGTTTTTGAGACGCGGACGGCAACCGGAAGTGAGCTGTTTTCCCTTTTAACTTGTCTTCACACAACCACATTTATATTGCTAAGTATCATTTCTCCATTACAAGTGATTAGTATAAAAATCTGGGAGATACCAGTGTCCTGGCACGCGAAATGTTCACTTCCGGTTACTCGACTCCTTCCACTGGCCGTCCACATTTTAAATTTGCACCAGCATATCTTTCTCGGGCGGATTTTGTTTCCCAGAGTTGCGAAACAAAGCCGCGGTGTATGAAGTATTGATTTTTCTCTTCCCTTAGTAATACTGAAAAAGTTAACAATACAGTAAGTCCTTTGAAACTTGACCGTGTTGAGCTAAATGACATCAGATGGGACACTTCCTCGTTCAGTTAGTAGGAGCGGCGGTTTAATTCACCGCTCATCGACTCAGCCCGTGTAGTGGCAATGCAACATTGAAGAAGTTGAATTTACAGCTAGTCCGTGACTCGAAAAAGACAACTTATACCTTCGTTTTGGGCACCCAGTTCAAACGCTTGTGATTTTACAATTAGTATTTATTTTTACATTGTTTAATTTCGAAATGGCACAATCTCTTCAAACACGAAATTTATCATGACGGGGTTGCATAAAAGGTTCATGACATCAAATAACCACTGTAACATTTAAAATCTGAACATACTTCGTAGGTTAAGGCAAATAAAGAGGGCAAGGATTTCTCTGTGGAAGAGTGCAATTGTGGTTTGAACTTCTATACATTCTTCGGTAAATTTTTGTCGGTTTGTATTTTTCAATAATGGAGTACGCGGTGTTTGCAGACAAATGTAAGGTGGAAAATTAAAAACACGATTACAAGCTTTTAAGCCTGGCTTTATCCCTCAGCTGTGAACAATGAGAGAATGAGAGGCTAGTAATATTCTTCTGTAAATTTTGTCGGTGCCCATTATAGAGTACGCAGTGTTTGCAGACAAATGTAATGCGGAAAATTCAAAAACACCGGATTGCACACCTTTGAACAAAGAAGGCTAGTAATTAGCTCCCTTTCTAAAACCTAACCACTCAAGCTTTGTATAGACATTCCAAATTTACAGCAGTTGTTTGACATCAAAACCTCATTCAATAAAAGTCTGTCACTCTTTGCAACATCCAAATTACGAATGTTAATAATCAAGGAGGCTCTAACCAGTTTTCTTGGCAATGTCGTGGAGAGTCATTTCTTGCTGTGAAAACCGTATCTGAGATTTCCTTTCCGTTTCAAAGAATATTCCAATATATAGTTGTTGTTTTGCCAAATGATCCTGCTTTTGGCGACAATTTCCTTGATAATATCCGCGATACCTTAAGAAAAAAACTCTTTACTATCAAAAGATTGGTTTGTATCGCATGATTTTTCAGATTTTTTGAAGGAGGGATAAGAAGATAAAAATCCGGCATGATTTTCATTTTCAAGCGAAAAGGTTTTGTACTGGTTGTGTACCGGAACATTCTGAAATCAATAAACTGTTGATAAAAAAGAGCCGAAGAAGTGAATGGACTTGCACATGAAATTAATTTTCGTTGGCAAATGGGAGGCATGTCACGTTCAATTTATATGATTGGTTGGATGACTTCAAAGCTGGTCTTTTGCTTCACTGAATAATAATACGAATGAAGCTAAAAAGCCATTTGCCACAGAACAAGTTTGTAATTTTCGTTTACCTGAGTGATAATCATAAAGTCCTGTCTCAACAAATGCATAAGTTTTACATGATAGAATGGGCCGCGATGGACACCTTTTTGACTATGGCGAACTCCATGAAAAGACGAGTTAGCCGGAAAGCCGCGGAAAGGAAAGTTGATAAAACACTTTAACTTACCAGAGCATTGAATACGCGGTTCCAAAGTTAATCTGTCTGTTTACTGTACCGTGTACTGAGCTCAATACATTGCGAGCTCTTATGAAAATTATGGAACCACAGATATAAATTTTAATATTCCCATCTCACATTGTTCTTTGTATCTGCCAGTAAACACACCATTTCCGCCTTTAAATCTCTTCAATCAAAGATTCAATCCTTTACGAAGAAGAAGATTTATTGCGGACATGTCAAGTTAAATCGCTGTTAGATATAATGCTTTATTTTTCGCCATTTGTTTTATTGTCCGCCATTTATTTTCCGCCAGGACTATATGGTTATCACTCAGGTAAATGAGAATTACAAACTTGTTTTGTGGCAAATAGCTCTTTAGCTTCATTCGTATTATTATTCAGTGACGCAAATGATTACCGCTATTATTCAGTGAAGCAAAAAATTACCGCTATGATACACGAATAAGAAAATCAAATAAAAACAGAGTCACTTATCACTCACCGTGCTCAAAAGCGAGGATGATGCCCGGGGGGGGGACTCCCATATGAAACAGACGGGGATGCTCGTCGTCTCGCTTAGGGGTGTAAATTTTGGATTTTGGTCTCGCTTAGGGTGTTCCGGGCAAAGCGTCAATATTTTATGCCACCAAGGGCTCGTTTAGGGTTCCGCGAAGTAACACAGGATTACGCGAAGAGAAACAGAAGTCAAATTTCCTTTTAAATTTTCTTTTTAGATAAAAGCAGTCGATGATTATGCCTTTTTATCATAATGATTAAAACTCATTGCGTGTCGTATTCTTGTGTTTTTAAACGGTCTCTTTTAGGGGTCAAAATTTGCTTAAGCCACGCCTAGATTGGTCTCCTTTAGGGGTTAAATTCAAAATTTCCGACGAGCATCCCCGTCTGTGTCATATGGGAGTCCCCCCCCCGGGGGATGATGTCTGTTTTCTTGAGGAAAATTCTTATGAAGCATCTGGCGTTTTCCCGAAATCAATGAGTTTCTCTATAGCATGTCACTCAAGCGGCTCGCCGGCTCGGTAGTGGTCTTCAAACGATGTCGTAAAAAGTGTAGTTAACCATAGGGTTAACCGAATGAGTGCCACGAGTGCTTAGGCCGTAAGTGACTAGAAACTGTAAAATGAAAGCAAAGAGTGCTTCGACCTACTCACTGAAACAAGCGCTTAGGCTTAATCAGTAAACGAGTGCAAAATTCTTCAGGCGATCTCATAACAAGTGTAGTAAACCAAACCGTATATTGAAAGCTAAAATTTTGAAAAGAGTGCTTCGACCTAATCCGGCACTGAAAAAAGCGCTTAGGCTTAATCAGTAAACGAGTGCTATATTCTTCAAACGATGTCGTAAAAAGTGTAGTTAACCGAACCTTAAAATAAAAAATCCCACAAGAATCCGAGCGGTATCCGGTCACTTCGTTCCATGGTCATGGTCAGGTTAGCCTTTTCGGTCGGCGGTCGAGGAAGGAAGCGGGGACCCTCGCTCTATGAAGTTGAACTGGCTTATAAGACGTTAAAATGATCTCTAAACTAGATGAATTCAGGAAGATTTGGAAAAACGAGTTGCTAAAGGATGTAAGGAAGGAGATATCCCTGGCGATAGAACCGCTGAAGATAGAGCTAATGACTGCGAACAAGAAATTGAATGATTTGGAAACCTCGTGTAAGTTTCTTGGTGAAAAGTACGATGCATTGATGACAAATATTCACGATTTCAAGAAACACAACAAGCTCTCACATGAGCGTATCGATGGCGTGATTG
>NC_090894.1:8245917-8263417 GCF_036669925.1 Montipora capricornis
GAATAGTATGCCTTCAAGTAAAACGCCCGGAACAGATGGATTGCCATGCGAATTTATAAATTTTTTTGGAGTGATGTAGGACCTTCCCGGTTCTTTTTGATACTTTAGAATGGATTCTTATGAATCGGGAAGGCTCTCAATATCTCAAAGGCGCGGAATTATAAAGTTGATACCAAAAAAGGACTAGGATCTTAATTTTCTTAAAAGTTGGAGACCACTCTCGCTCTTAATCTGTGACTACAAGAATGCAACCAAAGCCATATCTAATCGCCAGAAGACAGTACTTCCTGCGCTTATTTCAAACGACCGTCAAACTGGCTTCATAAAGGACAGATTTATGGGAGAAATATTCGTACAATAGACAGTATCATCAAATATACAGCAGCTAAGCATATTCCCGGGCTTCTCCTCTTTCTTGATTTGGAGAAGGCTTTTGGTACTTTAGAATGGTCTTTTTTGTATAAAACGGCTTCGACACTTTGATTTTAGACCAATTCTGATAAGCTGAAAAGTATTTTACGCTGATATTGAAAGTTGCACTCTGAATAACGGTTGGACGAGCAATTTTTTTCAGCTCAGTAGTAGAGGTGTAAGACAGGGCTGCCCTTTGGTTCCTTATCTGTTTGTCCTTACTGTGGAAATAATGGCTGAAGCATTTCGCAACAGTGCGAGAGTTAAGGGCATAGTCATAAAAGAAATCAAATTTAGTCAAGACGCAGATGATACGACATTCGTGCTAACTCAGTGGCTCCGACGAATCTTTAATTAAAAGAATCTCTTAATTTATTGGATACATTTGGTAAAGCATCTGGCCTCGGACTTTATTGTAGTAAAACGAAAGCTTTATGGATAGGCTCAAACGCAAGGTCGGATCTTAAAATTTGCCGTGAAAGAAATTTCAAATGGCCAAAAGAGAAGGTCAAGACCCTTGGTGTATGGCTCTCGACAAACCCAGCAGCAACACTGTCCCAAAATTACAGTAAAAAACTCGAAAGAGCAAAAGCGATACTGGGCTGTTGGAAGTTCCGTCGACTTAGCCTTTTAGGAAAAGTTGCTGTGTTGAAAAGTCTGGTAGCGTCGCAGCTAGTATATATTCTTTCTCCTCTAGAATCAAATTATAAGATTTTAAAAGAAATAAACTCAAGCGATAAGGAAGATAAAATAAAAAGAAATGTTGTGATAAATGATCACTTAGAAGGAGGAATCAAAATGATTGACATTTTCTCCTTCAATAAATCCTTAAAAGCCACCTGGATTAAAAAATACTTAGATGTTAACAATAAGGGCAGTTGGAAAACATTCTTTGATCTGGAATTTCATCAATTTGGTGGAGACTTCATATTATAAGGTAATCTTCATAAAAGTGACATCTTAAGTATGTCTAATTATATATCTTGTCCCTTTGTTAAAGAAATCTTAGAAATTTGGAGCGATTTTTTCTTATGAAAAGATAACAAGTGAAGAGGCTTTTTCAACGTTACCCTTGTGGCATAATTCTTTGATACGTATTGGAAATAAACCTGTTTTCTATATAAAGATTGGTATTTGAAAGGAATAACAAAGGGAAAACATTTATACAGTAATTCTGCCGACCTTCTTAGTTGGACTGACTTTCAAAATAAATATAACTTAAAAGTTCAGCTCTTAGCTTACTTTGGAATAGTCTCTGCTATCAATGGCCTGCGCTCGCAGACGTATTTCCGGTTGTAAGCAACAACCGGAAATACGTCTGCAAGCGCAGGCTATGCTATCAATCGCCTAAGTAAAAATAAGGATCTGCCAAAACATGATTTGCATATGGCAAGCTTATTTCATCTAAAAGCGAACAACCTCACATTTGTCAGCATGAATGGTCCAATGAAATTTATCTGCCACCAGACGAAAAGATTGACTGGAGGGTAGTGTATCGGCTAACTTTTCAGTGTACAAAAAGTTCAAAACTGATGACCTTCAATTATAAGTTTTTACATCGCCGTCTGGCGACTAATACGTTTTTAAAAAAGATAAGGGTTCTTGAAGATGATAAATGTACTTTCTGCGCGCCACTCCGAAGCAGAAAGCTTGTTACACTTCTTTTGGAAATGTGAGATAACCCAGGATTTTTGAATTAATGTTTTTTCGTGGCTTAAGTCTTGTCAAATAATTAACATTTTTTTCTCAAGTACATACTGCTCTAGGTCTAAGGCCAGATCAGGAGACGCTGTATTTAAGTTGCACGCTCCAGATGTGCTCCTGGCCAGATAGATAAAAAAACAACCTGCAAATAAATTTTTGCCTTTTGCTCGCCAAGCATTACATCTGGCTGTGCAAACATAAAACGAACAGTCCAAAATTAATCGATTTTCTCTGTTACTTCAAGCATATCTACATAATCGAAAAAACGCAAGCAAACGTCTTAAAGAAATGGGAACCATTTGTACCTTTTTTCCTGACACCTTTCCTTTCTCCTCTTTCTTGTGCTGCTAATTAAAATACTTATCCTAACCTCCAAATTTACGAAGATTTGCGGTTTGGGTGAACCTGGTTTCATCTTCCTTCCTCTTTCCTGACCATAAGCACTTCTGAGGTCCTAGTACTATGTGTAAGCAGTGCTAAGTGTTTTGTGTATTGTGTATTGTAAGTACTGTAAATACCGTAGATCGATCGATACGAACTTCAAATCGATCTCCTACGGTTATCAAGTAGGCTTATACAAGTAAATTCGATCATGAAAGTTGATTATTTTGTGGAACTATCTGACTTGGACGGACTGAACATCAATAAGCGCCAGAAGTGTTGAGACACTTTTCCTTGTTAAGGAATCTTGGACACCCCCCAACCCCTAAATCTTTTCATTTAACCCCCTCCCCCCTTAACAATGTTGTTTTGTTTGGGGGGGGGGAGGGGGGAGTGCAAATGGAAAATGTAACGTTCAAGTGATTTTTGCTTAATTGTAGTCTTCCCAGTTCAGTATCTCAACTACTCTTGTCGTTTATTGATGGAACGAAATGACCGTCAATTCATCCGAGTGTGTCAAAATATTATTACTACTTATTGCCTTGTTTATGTCCATTGCAAAATTCAAGCATTATTGCAATTTTTAAAAAGTCATCAGGGAATTGTTTTGGCTTAATGTTGTTGAGGATTTTGCTTTGCTAATGTATACAACCACGAAAGCTCTCTTTGCTATTTTTGTTCACCTTAAAGCAAACACAAAAATCGTTAAAAAGTTTGGCCTTTTTTTCGCATACCGGATCCGGAATAATTAACGTCCATAAAACAAAAGAACAAAGCGAATTGTCGTTGTTGTAATAAACAAAGCTTAAGCAGAATAACAATGGTTCTTTTGTCTTCCGCCTTTTTGGTCCGGTATATGAAAGTCTACCCAAGCGGTTCAGAGAGTAGTAAGACGGGAATTTTTTGCCTTGACTGGAAAATTGCCCAAGAAAAAAAAAGCACCTGTAGAAGGGTCTATACAAGTTATTGGACTGACATTATCAACAGAAGATATTAATACTCAAGGCAGTTTTCGCTCTTCTTTATTATTATTAAGAAAAAGTCGTTTCAGTCGACCTTTTACGTATCTGTATAATAACTTCACTGTAAATAAACTTCAAAGGCCCATTTTTGTTCCCGGCGAATTGATCCGAATTGAAAGCAAGTTTTCAGTAATCGTCTTCTAAAGCAAAGTTCGTGGGTCAAGCCGACGCGAATCACGCACTAGCTTGCACACAGGTCAAGTGCTCCCTCTCGAATGGCACGTGATCTACAGCTAGCCCCACTCCTCAAGCTGTTGATCGCGCCATTCAAGGCGGAGAACCTGTGTGCAGGCTAACAAACGAGGTTCTGCGCGTTTGTGCTGTTCAGATTCGCACAAAAGTGTTTTAAGAAAGAAAGCCGTCTTTTTCTTAATCAAATCGTACCATTCACCTGAACAAAAAAAAGCTTTTGTTTTAGTTTGTTGGGAAACAAGGAGTGGCGTCATTGATATCATCTCCGTTAGAACAATGGAGTGAGCCGTCAATTCTCGTAGAAATGAGATTCCGGCACCGACAAGAATACAAAGAAAATGGTGAATATTTAACAGAAAGTAAACGTAGCTTGCGAGAAGGCTTTCTCTTCGCGGAGCGAGCGAGAAAGATGAGGGACACGAAGAGAGAGCCATCCTGTTCGCAGGGTAAGTTATCAATGATGACGCGGGGATTAAGAAGAAGAGCGATGCCAACATAAATACATCACTTATTCCGTTTACCGGGATTAACATTGATATCCGCCTTCGATTCCTTTCGCGAGAAAAGCAAGAAGCAAGAAGAAGCTGCTGTGTTTGCCCATATTTGACCATATCTGGGCATGACAGTGTACCGTGAGACCAAAGCTATTGTAGGCCGCTACGATTTAATAAACTTTGTTACGTTCTATCATGGTTCATATAGATGTAGTGGTTATGAAACCCCGAAAACTTCAAAAGAAAGAACAGTACTGTCCCACTTCCTGTTAACTTGACTTTCACCATGCACAATCTTTTGTCTTGGGTTCACAACTGAGTTTTGGATAAATTAATCGAAACTTTTGATTGGCTGTCTTTTTGGAAAAGGGTGTAGCTTGTGCATGGTCAGGCCAAGTCAGCGGACAAAAACCAAAGACAAAGAAAATGTCGAGTTTCATAACCATCTCCATATATTAAGTATATGGTTTTATTAATTTAACTATAAAATAATTGCGATGAAATATATTTAAAATCGTAAATGGCAAAAAAGACTAAAAACTTTGTATAAAAAGGACGACGTTACGACGTTGTTAAGTCAATGTTCAAATGAAAATTACAATCTATAAATACTAAAAGAACAATAGCTGATAAGAAGGTATAGCAAAACAAAGGAACAATGAAAATGAAACAAGACGTTGGGCACGTATGGAGTCCGTATGGATATTTAAATTAAGCTTGAGACTCTTAATGACGAGTATTTCATAGACTAAGCAATCAAATTTGCCCTGGCACTTTCATAAGACTCGAAATTGGTTTTCTTCGAATTCCAAAAGAAAACCAGTTTCCCCGAGTTTTTTGGTTGAGCATTTTATGGTTTGATAATAACTCTGGACAAGACAATTGCAATTTTTCGTAATTAGGTTATTTTTGTTGTTGCAACAATTACATCAAAGTTAACACACAGGACCTGGCAAAGCAAACAGTTTGACAGCTCAAAATCTGAGAATTGCACGACTGAGTACATGTCCTGACCTTATCAGTGCATTTCATTTCACAACCTCCGCCGTGGCAAATTTGTGTGCAGATTGCAGCATTGCATTCCATATTGCAATTGGCTCCCTCGCAATATTGCAAGCAATGATTGGAGGTGCAAACCATTGAATTGCAGGCTCCTTTATGGCATGTCTGCGTGCATTTGTTAGATGTTATGCAGTTCATCGTACGGCAATCTCCCTGTCTGCAGATTTGATGAGTGCCGTGATAGAAAAAGCCAAAGTGAGCCCAGCCGAGAAAAGCGCAACTTCGCTTTGATGGACAATCTTGATTGCATTTGCGCGTTGACGTGGAACATCGAACGGTTCTCAAGATTCCTTCAAGTCGTCGAGCACTGTCGGAAATGACGCAATGACCTTGATCGCAGTAATGTTTGCATCGTTTTGCATTACAGCCGAGGATACAGTCCCCAGAAGGGCACCACTGCGAACATCCTTTCACTGTTGACAAGCAATTCATGCTGCAATTTCCTCCTCTGCACATTTGCAGGCATTCATCCGCCTCACATTCCATGTCGCATCTTCCAGCCACGCATTCTTGAATGCAAAATTTTGAGTTACAAAAAAACTTCTTGCATGAGCCACCCATGCACACTTGAGTGCATTTTAGAGGTGCTCTGCATTCAAATTTGCAATTTCCCCCAGGGCAAAGTTGAAGCAAGGAACCATGCGACACATATCTGTTACGCTTTATGTCACAGTTTCCCTCGGGACAACTTTGAACGCACGTGTGCTCATCGCTTTCGTTGTTACAGTTCAAGAATCTAGGCCCAAGTTGTGTTGCTTCCAGATGCTTGTCAGCTGCTATTGTGTATATGCAATGCCCTCCCTTGCAAGAACGCGTGCATGTCTTAGCGTTGCAAATCATGGTACACTTTCCACCCTCACAACTCTGTTGACACACCTTAATTCCTGGAGGACAATGCATGATGCATTTTCCCATCTTGCACCTTTGAGTGCATGTCTCAGTGCCTTCCGAGCAAGCCATGGTACAGCCACCGGAATTGCAATTCTGCTCGCACTCCTTCCCGACACAATCCATTGCCTGACAGTTTCCCCTAATGCAAGTCTGATTGCAATATTCAGAATCGCAAAGCATCTTCTTACAGAGGCCAGCGAAACATTGCTGTACACACGAGAATAGCGCATTACAATGCAACCTACAGCTAGCACTGTTGCAAGTTTGTTGACAAACGTGATATCGCAGGTTGTGGACGCATATGACATCGTGTACACCAGTTGCTCGGTATTGGTGACAAGCATTTTTGTAGATCAAGTTGCACTGAGTTGGTGAGAACGGCCCAAGCTCACCGTGGCGGTCAGCAAGAATCAGGGCCACAAGAAGAAGACAAGCCGTTAATACAGGGAAATACATAACGTTCTGAAAATAAGTAAATGTACCCGGTCAGTGAACTCCTACAGGACAGTAAGGGATAGTATTACAAGTTTGTTGTTAGCCTGATCGGAGTTCATTATTGCCTTAGTTCGTTCCAAATCATAGGTTATCACTCTGTCAATTAACATATAGTTTTCAGAGTAAATGGTCATTGCTAAAAAAAAAGTACTCAGCTTTATCCTCAAGAACCTGTGTACCTTGACCGACGATTACAATTGGTTGATGGATCCTAGCAAAGTAACACTCGAGGGACAAGTGTGAATCGTTCCCAACGTCCATGAATCTGTGCCAAAATTCATATTAGAGCGTGGGATGTATTTATATCGCTATCTTCCGGAAAAATAACAGATTTATTTTCCAATATTGTGTTTCACCCGTTATCTCCCGCGGCTTCGGTGTTTTTTTTTTTTTCTTATCCGGACATGTGCGAGCACATTTCTTTCCCTTTTTTGTTTTTGCTTTTTTTTCTGCTTCTTTTGTTTTGTTTTCATCCATTTTAAGGCTTGGTGACCTTGCTTGCATAACCGATCCGAGCATAGGTATTGACATTCGAAATGTTAGAAATTCGAGATTGGAAAATTTTCTCTTTTTGAATCCTTTTGATTTAAGCGCGATTGAGGAGATTAAGAATAATTAATTTTTAAGAAATCTTAATTGCAAGTCGTAAATGACATCGTCCGTAACTTGACCGCTTGATGGCTTGAGAGATACACCATCTGAGGCCCAATAAAGGTCTCATTTTTTTTTCAAGAAAACTCATCTGATGAGAAAATGATGCACTGTCAAGTCCATGGATGAGATTTGTAATGCATCATACTGTTCTTCTTGGAGATGGCTGGAGGGAACTTAGTGTGCACGGCTTGTCAATAACGGGTGGGTCTGCACGTTCCCTTTTATTTCATGCAGCTTATCTCTTGATGGGGTCTTCCTGAATTATATGTTATGACAGCTATTTGCTAGATTGATGTCAACCCCTGTCAAGTATTTGTTAATTGATCAGTTGGTAACACACGTAGCAAAGGGACAAAGCTAACGGACGAACAAAGATGCATGTAAGATACACTCTAGGTGACGGAGAGTTGTCGCGAAATTGTCAATTGATTTTGCGATAAGATTTTTTTCAATTTCGATGGCCGATCGTAATTTCAGTTCCCTATTATGGAATATCTTTGGAGAGATAAACTTTATCTTTATGTTTCCGTGGGATAATTATTTCACGTGCTTTTTCTCGAGTATCTCAGTTTAATTATGACACTCCATAAATAACTACTTTTATCTTCAGGCAGACTTGTAGTGATGACTTACGAGTATTTAGCAGTCACGAAAACATATAACTCAAGGAGGACAGTAGGTCATTTCCGAGTTCACGTCTACCCCCTCTTCAAAGCGAGTCTCTAAGTGCGAAGTTTTCCTCATGAAATTTCATTCGTATGTAAAGTAGCATGAACTCGGAAATGGGTTATTAAAATCGTTAAAATCCGTTAAAAAACATCGGCTACTCAAAAAAATTTAAATATTTTTTTTATTGGTGGAAGTGGCCGACAATAACGGGAAGTAAAAGGGAGTTCAATAAGAAACGACGACGCATACGGAAACAAAATGTTACTTCACGCTTTCATAAAAATTTTGCGTTTTTTCCATTTTGTTCAAGTTGCACTTACAATATGGGCGAAATATTCTGTAACTTGGTGCAAGCGGTCCTGATAAAGATGGAGAGTGAACGATTCACTGTTGTATCAGTCACGTTGTCGTCAAAACTTGGTGTGATTTCACGGCATTGTTATGCAAAGACCGCAAAAATACGAAACCATGCGCAGCAGGATTACTTCGTCATTTCTTCTTAAAATTCCTATTTTAAAGCAGGTGTGTCAGTTGCAATGTTGAAGGGCGCAAACGAGGGCACAAACCCTCATTTTGCACCTTACTCGTGATCAAGCTATGGCTGGTATTTGCAGTATGTTGAATACTAAAACGGGTGGATCATGTGTATCGATCCACATTTCTAGTTCCTAACTCACTACTTATTTTCCAGTTTTAATTGCGCTCCTTCTCAAGAGGGTATCATTTTCCGGAAGAATAGTCAAAAACTAAACGGAGCTTTTGTGGTAGACTAGAATGCGATACTCAAAATTGATTGCATGCACGCATACAAAGAGTTTCGGACCGTGATTGGATAAATTGAACGGGACAAAGAGTTAAAAACGAGGATTAGGGACGAGGGATGTGAAAGAAGCACTGCAAGCAGTTTAGGTCGGGCCTTTCGTGAAATGATTTAGTATTTCATTGGTGTTTATGTAATAAATATAAACATTCGCTGCGCTCAATCGTGAAATATTTTTCAACACTCGAAGAGAAATTTAACCGCATTAACTTTTGTTAAAAACTCTCTCACTTTCGCAGCTTGTCTTTCATTCAACTTAATTTGTCCTAAATTCAGGTCCCTGCAGACTAGTTGCCGCCCTTGCGGTGAGGACTGTATGAGGTTCGGGTAGGTTTTGCGTAGGTGAACGCAAAACAATTTCAGAGTGGAATAGACTTACCTCAGTACAATCTGTAAGAGTCCGACACTGTCTTCAAACAAGTCTGGGTGAAAAAGCATCTTCTGCATGCGTGCTTTAACAAGGCGTCTTCACTGGCATTCACCCCTTGCTAGGCTAAAGCAATTTTTAAGTGTTCTAGAAGTTTCACTCTCTAGGTTTGTTCAACGAACAAAGAGACAAACAACATAATACTGTTTACAAAAACAACAACGTTAATGTTTCTATAAAATAAAAAGATGGGATGTATTTGTTTTCCAATTATTGTTTTTGTTGTTGAAATGTCCTATCTACTGGAACAAAAGAATCCTCTGTTTCGGAAGCCAATGAGGATCTTGGCACATTTGCAACAAATGACGTCATCTGTATCTTTCCAACAACTGCCCGGTGTTCTTTAAATACAGTAATAAGCCTTGAAAATATTTAAGTTGTTATCATTTGATCATGGCCATTTTTGAGAAGCCTCATTCTCCAAGGGACCGTATGAGATTACTGTTTTTTGCAGATCTAACACAAACGTTAACTTTCCTCAAGGATTTGCACAAGCACAAGGCAATAGGGATATAAACTCAAGTCCTATGAACAGACTTTCTTCTGCGTACAGCCAACAGCTGCTAAATCGCTTTTTAATTTTGCGCTGCTTTAGAATTTGTTGATTCCGGCTTCAACATCTTTTGGAGCACTTTCGCTTTTGATCTGTCAAAAAGTGAGCAATACCACAAACGTAGATTTCGGAAAGATTTTCGTTCCCTGTTTTCTCAGTGGTCATACTGAGTCCATTCCGTGTGAAAATAAAAGGTGTTTGTTCCTTCAAAGAATGAAAGAGCTATCCCGACCATCGTTAAAAGAGCGGCCCCTTTGAACTAAGGTAGCTAATTAATATACATTTGTGAAGTTGACATTTATAGAGGAAGCATGGCTGTATCCGAAGTTGAGTTCCCTAGGGCTGGAGAGAGTGTCAAAAATTGCATCATTTGGAAAATCAATAATAACCGATTCACTCCGTGACTTGAAACTCGCCATTTTGATTTTGTGTCACAATTTTGTTTTAGGGTATTCTGGTCAAGTTTATCATGATAAAGTTTGAGTCGGTCGGTTGGAATAAAGAACAAACAAATTAAACGAATAAAAAGAAAACCAGCAGCAATCCTTTGTGTGAGGCTTTTATTTTTGGAGACAGATGTGAGTATCCAAAATCGTTATGTTAATGTGTCGATCAGGAATCATGGTGCCGCTGCCGGAAACAAACCTGTAAGTTTCAAGCTGCAGAAATAGTCGAGTGGCACGGGCAGAAGACAGTAAAAACCGAGAGCAAAAGGGACGACCAACTCGACTCTGTTCTTTTGCCCTTACGAAGTTCGAAAATTTTTTTTTTTTTAAGACACCATTTCCCTTAGATTGCCGCATTAATCAAGGAGTAAGTCATATATATTGAAATATAGAGCATCTATGGGCATAGCACGATACTTAAAAACTGTCTCTAACACGTTGTTCTGTTCTCAAATGGGATTTAAAATCGCTCGCCAAAGTAAACATCCACACACATATCTTGTTTGTATTGCATCAAGGTGTTGCTTCCATTAGATTTGAAGCAGCTTCATGTAATAACTGATTTCAAGTTTCGTGGTTTCCTTAATTGAAAGAAATGATGCAAATGTATTCAATGAATTTAATTTGATGTATTCATTGCTTGATGGTGACTGATCATATATCAAGTATGGAAGCCTTCACTCCCAACTGATCGAGATTTGCTTCTTCTTTAGCATATGTTAAACTTTCTTTCTTTGAGTAATATTTGTGTTACATTTCGCTCTTCCTCCTGAAAACGTCCCTTGTTCCACAAGAGTCATTCCATGGTGACTTTGGAGTGATTGGTTAGGAGACGCCAACGCTTATTTCCCTTTCGTAAACGGTCGTTACCATTTGAAACAGTCGTTGCCATTTCTCAGAACGGTCGTTGCCATTTGAAACGGTCGATGCCATTTTTTAGCTCTGAATTACACTCATTAGGTCTAAGAACTCAAAAGGTTGCGGTTATACTGGGAGTTGTGTCTCGCTGGTCATATGAGTTAGGGTTCGGGTTATGGTTCTGTTTAGGGCACAGGCAGCCCAAGCTCAAAATGTTAGGAGTTCAGTGTAACGTGACATATGCTATATTACATAACTACGCGAAACGTGACTCCCGCCTTTCAGCATATGGAGGTATTGTGTTACAACGGTTTGCTTTTGTAAAGGTTTGTATGGGAAGGCAACGGCTTTGCTGGAAAAGTCAATTATTCTTATAAGTTGTCAATAAAATCTACTTACTCTGCTGCCGTGTTGTATTCTTTGTTGTTTGCCAGCTTCGCAGGCCGATCTAACGCGATTTCGGCGACTTGTCGTTTTGTGGGTTTCCACTGCAGTGGAATACAACACGGCAACAGAGTAAGTAGATTTTATTCACAAAATATAAGAATAATTGACTTTTCCAGCAAAGCCGTTGCCTTCCCATACAAACCTTCACAAAATCAAACCGTTGTAACACAATACCTCCAAGGCGGAAGTCACGTTTCGCGTAGTTATGTAATATAGCATATGTCACGTTACAATGAACTCCTAACATTTTGAGCGAGGGCTGCCTGTGTTTAGGGTGAGGGCTAAGAGCCCGAGTTCGAGTCTTGAAATTTTCGGACTCTTTTTTTCCTCCAGTTTTTCTTTTATAAATGTGTTTTTTCCTTTTTTGTCTTAATTTTTGTTAATATTTTTTCTTAGTTTGTTTCTTTTAATTTTCTTTGAAGTGAAGTGTGTAGTCGACCGTTATAAATGGCATCAACCGTTTCAAATGGCAACGACCGTTCTGAGAAATAGCAACGACCGTTTCAAATGGCAAGGACCGTTTACGAAAGGGAAATTTGCGACGCCAACCCTTGTCAGGTTTCAGAAGAAATGGTGTCTTCCTCCATACGGTTGAGCCGATAGTCGTGCAGACAAGCTCCCGCGATGGTCATTTGTCAAAGGGACAAAATCCAGTCTGTTCGCTGAACTCACGACGAAAGATCACCATGTACATAGCCTGCATGACAGGCGCTTTATGAGCCAAGCGGGGCGAACGCGATATTTCGCGCGGAGCCGACACGAGCGCGAATTTTTTCTACCCCTCGTCTCGCGCTTCGCGCTCGTGTCCGTGCGAAATAGGGAGCTTAAGCACGCGCGTTTTTGAGACGCGGACGGCAACCGGAACAGAGCATTTCGCGTACCAGGACAATGGTGTCTCCCAGATTTTTATACTAATCATCTCTAATGGTGAAAAGATACTCAGCAATTTAACTGTGGTTGTATAAAGACAAGTTAAAAGTGAAAACAGCTCACTTCCGGTTGCCGTTCGCGTCTCAAAAACGCGCGTGCTTAAGCTCCCTAATATCGCGTTCGCGCCGCTTGGCTCATAAAGCGCCTGTCATGCAGGCTACCATGTACACCACTACTCGAACCCATTCCCCTTTATTGCTCGGTTAGTGACCACTTTTCCCTTCTTTCCGGGCAGAAGCGAACAAAAAAGGGAATTTTCAATCAAAAAGTGCTAAAAACAACACGATGTATTTTAGATGATTTCGGAGGTTAAATAAAGTGGAAAAGTGAGTTAAGGTGACAGGCACTTCATTTCTTAATTATTTTCAGTTGTCAGGACAGTACAGACAAAGTTTTGAACAACGAAACACAATGTACTGCGAGGCGGGAAAAACACGCACACAACCGAGACTGTGACGTCAGAATAATTAACAGTACTTGTGTGTAACCGTTATAAACTAGTGACAATGTGAATTCCAACAAGCTTAAAGGGAGAGTTTCACGTCTCTGTGCATGGGCAACCAGTTTGTTTAATTCCATTGTTATTGAAACAATCGAAAGCACTGATGCAGAAAACGGAAACTATGCCATAGAAGTGGAATTATTATGCGAACAGATAACTCGTGCGTTATGACAACTCGTGCGTAGAATAAAATGTTCGACAGCACAATAGATTTGATGGTCAAAACTAAATTTGATATTTTCTGTGTAAACCCGTAGTATCTTCCACCAAATTTGGGCCCCAGTCATTCGGTGTATTTGCTTTTAATACTCTTTGTGATTAATGAACATCATCTGGTTCAGTAAAAAATCGTAAAATTTAAAACTACTAAGGCCAAAGCTTGAACATGCGCAAAACCGTGAAACTGTCCCTTTAAGCTGCCGGACGTCTGTGGATCAGACTTAGGATGGAGTATTTGGTACAGGTAGAAGCTAATTCATAAACACGTATGATGCTAAGAGCCTTCTTTCGGATGCTCCCAAGGAGGCTGCCTGTGTGTGGAGGGTGAGGTGATCTCCACCTGATGGTCCTCGGGGTCCCTGAGCTGATTGGATTAAGAACTGCAGGGTAGCTTGGCGACTAATTGACAAATTTACCTCCAATCAGAGCAGGAGATCATCATTAGGAGCTAACAACCAGCTTTGATTACTCGTTTTCCACACCTGGGGCCCGTTTCTCGAAAGTCCCGAAACTTTCGGGCCCGAAAAGCCATTTGTGAAAACTGCCAACCGTTTGTTTTGGAAAGCCGATCTTTTGACATGTTTTCAAGGTGACAAAAAGCAAAATTACTGAAATTCTATCCGTTCTTGAGATACAAAGGAAACTGTGACGACCGAAATGGCCCGCAAAGTTTCAGGACCGTTCAAGGAACGGGCCACTTCGCCATCAGGACCCAGTTGTTCGAAGGATGGATAGTGCTATCCACTGGATAAATCACTATCGTGACACTTGTCAGATAAACGTCTAGGAATCCAACGATAATCAACGACTTCAGACACAATAGCAGTTACTCCGTTTGTCGTCAAGATCCGTGTAGACATTGACCGGTTATGAAACAGACGGGGATGCTCGTCGTCTCGCTTAGGGGTGTAAATTTTGGATTTGGGTCTCGCTTAGGGTCATCCGGGCAAAGCGCCAATATTGTAAGCCGCCAAGGTCTCGTTTAGGGTTCCGCGAAGACACACAGAATTACGCGAAGAGAAACAGAAGTCAAATTTTCTTTTTAACTTGTTTTCAGCGGTCAAGATTTCCTTAAGCCACGCCCAGATTGGTCTCCTTTAGGGGTGACAAAAAGCTTGAGCCACGCCCAGATGGTCTCCTTTAGGGGTTAAATTAAAAATTTCCGACGAGCATCCCCGTCTGTTCCATATGGGAGCCCTTCCCCCCCCCCCCCCTTCCCCGGGGGGATTGACGTAACCTTGAAGGAATTTTTTATTTAAGTGTCCAGTCGTTCTAGCGCTGAAGCACTAACGCAAATCAAGTCAAATGTTGAATAACCTCTTGTTAAAGCTTACCGACAATCAATCACAATGTAACACAGTATGATAAAATTAGGACTTTGGTTAAAGTTCTCAGAGTCAGTGCGCCTGTGGTATGTGAGCGAATACGCAAGAATTAAACGGCTAATTAAGGACGCTTTGCCTGAACGGGGAAATTGACTCTACAAATTAACTCTCAAATTAACACACTTCGAGGATGACATATACTCCTCCTGAAGAATGCGATTGATTATCATGCAAGTATTCCTCCAAATTTGTTGCATTTCTTGGCAAACCGTCGCGTCTTGCCGGCCAGTTCTGACAAAAGGAAAGGGAAAGTGCCAAAAGACTCTTTCGCGTCTGTTGATCGAGTCCGATCACTTAGACCCTAAAACTATCCCTAGTGAACGGGGCAAGGTTTTCAAAAATAAGGGGCAAGGAAAGGAAACTAGTTGAAGTCAAGCGGAATGTCCAGGTTCTACAAATGATAGGAACGTGTAAAAAGGTGAAAAACGAATCCATCTTATTGGGTAAAAATAACAAACAAACAGCGGTTATAAACATAACGAGACAACGCATGTTGTAAAACTTTTTATGAACTTGACGTTTACGTTTATAACCGCAGTTTGTTTGTTATTTTTACTCAAGTTGAAATGGCCGAAGAATAAGACCATCTTATTGGCTTTTTGAAAAGGATGCTTGCAAGATTCAAACAGTTCCACTAGTTTATTCACATAAAAAACAACATGAAAAACTTGCCAGAAAATGCATTAAAATTTCAAATTTAGCGGGCTGTACTGTTGCATACCACCCGCTAAATTAACTAATCACATCGTGCGTACTATCTAATAGATAGTTGTATCCGGACGCCATGTTGGAGGAGTGAAACAAAGAAACAGCGGCCATTTTGGAGGAGTCAAATATTCTTTTAGGAATTGAACTCCACCTTTATGCAAATTCTTCCTTTTGTTTTAGTATGCAAATATTGATGCTGGTCACATGAACGAAAACTCTATAAGCTTCAGTTTACAAAATTGTTGATGCTATCCCATCAGGCTTTCATATCTTAGATGTATACGACTCTTTTTAGCTAACGTTCTGATCCGGCCCTTTCTCCTTATGATCGACGAAAACCCGCGATCGTCATCCCGGCCGGGACTGACAGGTTGCTCACCCGATTTTTTCGGCCTAACATGCTGGCAACGGCCAATCTGAAACGCCTGTACTTAATCGAATATATAACGGGATTACAGCAACTATTTACAAATCCAACAAGCATTGCCAAAATGCCAAATGGACCATTGATCTTTTTCCCACTACCAATTTCAATAAAAAGCATAATACAAAACGGTGACCAGCATACAAGATAGGCCAATGTTACTACCAACAACGTTGCCACTCCCTTGTTGCAGCTCAGTTTATGGGCCATTTTACCATGCTTAGAGTTCGTATTGTTAAAATTCATGTTGAAATCTTTGTCTTTTGTTTGCTGAAGATCTTTTAACTCTTTTTGAATTCGCTGAACCTGTTTTCGGATAACTAGACCGGTTTTGAAATAGATATATACCATTGAAATCAGAGCGATGCCGTACGTCCCTGAGACAACGGAGATCGCAAATGCAAAATTCAAACTGTTCTTAGACCAGTCCTCCGCCTTACAGGTTCCAATGTAACTAATAAAACACTCATATGAACTAACTCCAAATAACGGCAAACAGGCCCACACGGCCGAGTAACTCCACAAGATCAAGCATAGTGTAAGAGCTCTTGACTTTGTCATCTCCAGTGGATACCGGAGTGGCCTAGCTATTGCCATATAACGGTCAATAGATAACATCATGAGATGCATTATAGACGAAATACAGAATAGAAAGTTGCCAAATCCATTGAACTTGCCCCAAATGTTCCCGCACCTCCACGAGCCAGTGTTCACAGTGTCCAATGCACAAGGCATGACTAAAATAGCAACCAGAAGATCCGCAATGGATAGAGACACAAGGAAGTAGGAGTTGACAATATTTTTTAGGACGCTAGAATGACTTTGAACAGCGATGACTGCGATATTTCCAATGATGGTTAATACGAGAATTATGGTCATAACAACCATGGTGAAAATTTTCCAGCCCAGGGAAATATCTACAAGCTTAACGTCGTCCATGATCCGAGAAGTTCCTTGCGTCGACGAAGCGGTTTTGTTCATGACCTTGTATTTAAGAAGGAGAATCTGATGTGATAAAAGAAATTAGTGCAAATTAATTGACTGATATTCGTCTTAAGTGATTACGTCAGTAAGCATAGACCCCGGATTTCAATCGTGATTCCTTTCAGTTTAAATAACTACCCTTGCGGATTTCTGGGAAAATCTTACCGTACTTTCAATTGTACCGCATGTAACCGGAATAGTGAGATCTCACTTCTCCTGAACGCTTGAGATCTGTTTTTTAGATTAAGCGCGGATTTTCTGTCGCTTTGCGTTATGATTGGCTAAGGCGTTTGTTGAAATTGGACAATCAGCAATACTTCGGTTTTGAATATCGGCGCTCAATTAAACCCTCTCCAATTTTTTGAGGACTAAATTTCATAAACGTATTATGCGCCGATCCAATCGACTGGCCGTCCACATTTTAAATTTGCACCAGCATATCGTTCTCGGGCGAATTTTGTTTCCCAGAGTTGCGAAACAAAGCCGCGGTGTACGGAGTATTGATTTTTCTCTTCCCTCGTTCAGTTAGTACATATAGGAGCCGCGGTTTCACTCATCGACTCAGCGCATGTGGTAGCAATGCAGATAGTCCGTGACTTGAAAAAGACAATTTAAACCTTATTTTTTGGGCATACCGTTCAAACGCTTGTGATTTCACAGTTCATTTATTTTTTGATTTTTATTATTTCCAAATGGCACAATCTCTTTAAACACGAAGTTAATACAGGGTTACATAAAAGGTTCATGATATCAAATAACCACTGTAACATTTAAAATCTGCACATACCTCGTAAAGTTAATGGAAATAAAGGGGGCAAGGAT
>NC_090894.1:8270917-8275917 GCF_036669925.1 Montipora capricornis
GGACACCAGCAATGAAGACACCCCACCTGGCAGCGAGCAGTTTGCCAACACGCCAAATTTTCAGGCAGTGCTTCTTCCTTTTATCGAGAACGAGAATACTTACATGATTCTGGACCCAGCAAGGGCTCCTTGGTTTTTCACCGATAAGCTGGGTGGATGCGACATTTTCGTAGCAACTGCTAAAAACCAAGGTAATAGGCCCCTTGTACTCCACGCAAATCGGAACTTGCACGATGACCAGCGTGAAAATCTCCAGGCAAAGGGAGACTTCGTTAATAACATGATGAAGAACATAAACGGGAATTACAGGGTAATTGCCCGAGCTTATTTTAAACCCAGAGATCCGCCAAAATTGGTTCAGAGGGTCGAAGATTATATTAGGCAATATAAACAAAACCACCAAGGAGTAATATTGCTTCCTTACAACAATCTCGCCAATACACCACAAGAGCAGTATTTCTATTTTTTTGGTCAACATGTGACTGAACAACATCCGGCGCGTTGGAGATTTTATCTCAAGGGAATGAAGGATGGTAGCCTATATCAGTTTGATGTATCCCAAAGTGGAAGCTTGATGAATTAAAGCTTTCTTTAAAGCCAAACCTGGTATGCGTACATCGATCACTAGCTAGGCGAAAAGTTGCAATACCCCCATGTTTATCTAAACTAAAAATTCTCAAGCTTTAAGGTCATCAGAGACCATATTTTGACTGACCTGACATGTTGTAGTAAATCAAATATAGTGAAGTATGATGATCTTTCGATTTGTGTTACTGATATCGCTATCTACAATAGGTCTTGGACGATAACTCGACAGAGGGTAGCGGGAAGTCAAAGGGTGTATTCAAGGCGGAGTTCTCTATTCTTTGTTAGCGACGTTTTAAGGGTGGAAAAGTGTTGATAAGTTAATAAAGAGAGACATTACAGTGATGAATTATAGTGATGATACAATCCTTAACTCTATGACTCCCAGGAGTGATCAGAATGTAAATTCTCTTAACAGTTTCAATATACTGTCGGGTAAACAGGTATTGAGAATGAAGGTTATCATCAGCTGGGGGCTCCTGGCTGGGGGATACTGATATGATACCGAATTTCATGACCAGCCGGGAAAGATCTTGGGAGTGAAAGGCATAAGAATAAGTGATTTTAAAACCTCCTTTAGATGAGCCGTTGAACTAAATCCAAGGCTACAATCTTGGACAGAATAAAATTGAACAGCAAACCCCCATCCCCCCCAAATCAAGCCAAAACGCGCCATTCTCCCATCCTTGAGCAAGGGTTGCACAGTCGGTTAGTGCGCGGCCTTAGTGCACAAGGTCCTGAGTTCGATCCCCGGATCTCACATCCTTGTTTCGACTTCTTTCCTTTTAGTGTAGCCTAAGTAGCTTTAAATACCCTTAAAACGGAGCACTGATGGAAAGAGGGGGTAAAATGAGCGCACCGTCGGCTTCCTGGGGGAGTACTCTCTAGAGAGTAAAGGAACTTCCGACGTTAAATAACGTGTACCTTTACCTTTACCTTGATTTGGGAGGGGGGGTACAAATTTCCCATCTATTTTGTCCAAGATTGTAGTCCGACATAGTTGCACCACTGACAGCAAGTCCTCTCATCACCTAACCACAATGCTAACGACATGCAACCAATTCCACCCCCTCCCTTCCCCCAAAAAAATTATTGTCCAACAGACAGAATTCATAAGACCCGGGTTAAGAAGACGTTTTTTTCCCCCTTTTTTCCGAGTTTTAAGCGAGGCAGCGCTGGTCAATCGATTCTGACAGCCTGGTTATTCCTGAAAAAAGGTATTTTCAGTACACCTTCTTTTTCCCTAGTTTTTTCACATAAACATTTGCCTTTTTCAGTTTCATTGATTTGTTTCTTACCTGACAGTACCTGACATGTTATGCACTTAAAAAACATTCAACTCTCCATGGCAATTCCCGTTTTACCTGAAGACGTTTGGCGGTTAGCCAAAAATGAGATACATAAGAAAAAATCTTAACAACTACTTTGTGTTGTATCTCCTTGTTCTTTCTATTGAAGAGCATAGGCTGCGTAAGAACAAAGGGAAAACTGTGATGCAGAGAAATTCGGGAGCGAGGGAATACGCACACGATATTAAAAGCGAGTATTAACCAAATTCAAGTTTGCTTCGTCCTCAGATGGAACTTATCGTTTCTTGCTTACCACGTAATCGTGGTTTCTTCATCTCACGAACGGGAACACCTTTTAACAACACCAGCATTACGTAAAATAGTTTATTACCGTTATTCATCTGGATAACATTCCGACAAGTTTAACGTATAGGTCACTTTAAACAGGTCAATCGTTACAAAACCTTGACTTATGCTAAACTTAAACCTCATTAGGCCTAAAATCAATGAGTTTTGGTTTGCTTCATTATAGGTTAAAAAATTGACCTGAAACGAGTGACCAGTGAAATGTGACCTGTGTCCTTCCCTTTACTGCCCATCCCCTAATTAAGCCTGCCCTATAAACGACTTCCGTTTCCGGTTAACTACAGTAATCAGAAGGCTTTCGAAAAGAGTAGCGGTAGGATTTCACACAATCAATCTTTTTAAGGCAAATTTTAAGGTTCATCTGAAACATTCTGTCTAAGAACTCAAAATTCGAATTGAGTGACGTTCGCCTCAACATTTTTCTCCTTGGCTTTGTTTTTCAAGATGAGCTGACGACCTATAGTTCCTCAGAAAATGGCGTAATGGATACTCCGAATCGTCGGTTTTTATCCATCGTTTATTTTCGCCTGTCTCTGTGTGATGAAACTATTACCGACAAGCTGAGAACGTCAATTGTTTTGTTGCGTGACGCTCAAGTCTAACATTGTCACCAACAACTCCTGCGTCTTAGCATTTATAATTTGAATCGTTACTGTGCTTAGTATTCGCCAGACAAAACTTCATCGCAAAGACACCAGCTTTACTAGCCAAAAGAATGTCTGGGAAGGAAACGAGCTTCCGACAAGAGTCCTTCGCAATTATGTTCTGCTCGGCGAGTGATCTTTCACCCTTTTAAGCCTGCGAAGGGAGTTTGCGTTCAAACGAAAAGTTCCAATTCAAAAAGTATGAAGGGCTCTCGCCGCAATTTTCGCGTTACGCAAATTCGGAAAAAATCCGGAGAAAAATCAACTGATTTGTTCGTTTTAGCAGAAAAACGAAATACGACTGCCATTTTACGGGGGAGAGAGAACGCCCGCCGGAAATACTTATGTGTTCACAAGCTATCACAGAGCAATGAATGACAAATACCATAAAAGGTCAAGAGTCTTCGTGATCGAAGCTCACATTTGCAGTTGCCACAATGTAAACAATTCCAGAACAGTGTGAACGTTAGTAATTCCTTTACCAAGGTGAGCTCCGCTGTTGTTTATCAGAGTTATAGAAATAGCTTGTAGCTTAAATAACCCTCCAACGTTACATCGAACGCCTTTATCATCATACTTGTTTTGTGCTGTCTTATGCTCCGTGAAGACAACAGATAATATGTGACACATTAGGCCGGCGAGTAGCTAATTATGATTTTGAACAAAACTTAACCTTGTTCATTGCAGTATGTCTGATTATCCCTTTTTAATGCAAGTTTTGGGTACGTCGCGTCGCGTCAAAAATACTTGGATTTCTCGTGCCTTTGAAGTCCCATTATTGACGCCTTCATTTTTTAGGCAAAATCGTGTGCAAAACCTATATTAAGTGACTCAATTCCTAAGGGATTCAAACTTCAATAGACCAATTCGGCTAACTCAATGTTGAACCCAATTCAGATCTCTCGGGGTTAAGGTTCTTCTTGTGTTGCATTCTCATTCAAATGATATGGGAATACTTGGAAAAAACGTTTTATTCCGAAAGGATTTTGAATTGGGTACAACATTGAGTTAGCCGAATTGGTCTGTCTCTATTCCACGTTTATTTCGTGTAGAAGATTTATTTTAGTGGCATGCATAATCGTATTGGTTTTTTTTAAAGCTTAATGTCATTGTTGTTCTTGCAGCTCATCCACCACGTTTATGCACTTGAGTATCATGTTTACGCTATTGACATTTCAACCGAGCCACTGGCAATTGTTTGGTATCCCGATGACGGCGCTACTAGCCAAGTCGTTTGTTTTTTTCGATCTGCGATATCAAAAGTGGGTAGACATGGATATGATAATAAGTTGATCCTTCATTTTTATGTGATCAAGATAAACTGTGTTAAGTGTTTATCGTGTTTCGCAATTCATTAACTAATTTCTATACCTTCGGGCTTATAGCTGATTGTTCGACCCTATCAACGAAAGTAGTTCCATATCACTATATGCATGATATTACCAATTTTACAAATATTAGGCCGTCCCGACTGACCCATATTTTGAGCTTCCAAAAAAACGTAGGAGGAAAGTAATGACGTAGTGCGTAGTAATACGTCTTTAGAAAACTCTTAATCAGATGTAACGTGACATTATTCTACGTGAGAGACTTTCTGTCTGCGTGGGAGGAAAGTGTGTTAACACCAACCCCTTCGCGCGATTGCACAACACACATGCATGAACTGAGATATTAAACCAAATATGGTCAAATATGACTTAAAACGATAATCTAGTTAATGATAAATATTACTCTTCTAATGCTAAAATTACGTTAAAATGGCTAAAGCTGATTTAAATCCTAAGTTAAAACTAATACCTAAGAAACTTCTCTTTCCAGAACCACGTTTCGATTTAACGTTTCCATCAACCAGCCGATGAAAATGGACGGTTCCTTTAACCTCACGTGATCATCTTAACGCGACAACTTGAATGCAATGCTGCTCAGTGTAACACCCGTAAATTAACTTGTTATTTTATTTTCTGTGAGAGCATTTGTAGAAATTGCAGTGTGACAGCGCCTTCAATACTGAGAAACGCTGTTTTCAGTCTCTGAGACCCAAGAATCAGTTTCCCAGGCAAGGCTGAAGTTCTCTCAAATTATCAGTGAAAATCTGGGTCTTTTCTAGACCTCAGGC
>NC_090894.1:8280917-8283417 GCF_036669925.1 Montipora capricornis
TGTCACGCACACGTCATGCATCGTAGACCACGCAGGTAAACACGATGCTAAAGGCGCAAAAATTTTCCACAAGAATGGAACATGAAAGTATGTGGCATCATGGGATAGCTGTGGACCCAGGTCTTCTCGGAAATGTCACGCAATGGCGTGACAGTGCGACTAGACAATCGCTTTGAGAACTTCGCAGCGATTTTACTCTCTTGAATGCTCGGTGACCCCCATTTTTCTTTCCGTAGATCACTTCCTTTCTTGATTTTGTCCATTTTAACAAAAAACAAAAAAAATCTGTACGTGAGAAGTTACAAATATTTGGCCTTTTATGCTCTCGCACTACCTAATACTAATAGGTATCGTTTTTCAAGGTCTATTTTACCTCAGAAAAAGACATCAGCTGCAAAGGTTAATTTAGTTATATTAGTTATGTTGAACTGAGTACGTTTACCTGATCTAAATTTCACTCATGTAGCTTTTTTATTGCTGACAGTTGTAAGCTAAGTTCGTCTTAAAGTAACGCAATCTTCTAAAAATGCACCTCATGATTTTGAAAACGAGCACGGTGACCCCCCATTTTTTTTTTGCCTATTTGGCAAAAGTAGATCATTACCTTTCTGCGTGACAAGTTTAAAAAAAATCTGTAAGTGGGAACGTTTTGGGCGCGAACGTCCTTAAGCCATTGACCCCTAAGAGTGGTTTTTAGGTGTGAATGGGTTAATTTGACTCAGACAAAAACAATGTCGCCATTTAATGGTGCAGATGCTGAACCTCGCAGGTAGTGGCCTCATGTATGACAAATATTCTTTGACGTCTTGCACCGCTGGCTGGAGGTGACTGAAGACGCCTAGCGTGGTCGACAATTTTGAATTTTGATGCGAGTGATTTGTAATTATTTGCTGTAGGTGATTTAAATTTTCTGTGAGTGATTTGTAATTTGCTGTGAGTAATTTGTAATTTGTTGTAAGTGAATTGTAATTTGCTGTGAGTGATTTGAAAATGTTGTGAGTGATTTGAATTTGCTGTGAGCATTTGGTTTTGATGTGACAGTTGTGGGCCACCGTGGATGGTTGACTCCAGGTCTTCATTGGGAATTTGGACTCGCGAAAGAGCTGCGGTTGAAATCAAGTAAGTACCTTGCATCATTTTAGAAAATGAACCGAAATTATTTATCACAGTTTTCACCTTGACTTTCATGATGGTCTGGTGAAATCTCTTGCCAGGCCTATCACTCATATTATAAGCCGATTTTCGGCATGGCGCGCTGACATGACAGCGAAAACAAAAGCACTATAAGGGAAAACTTGAGCCTCGATAAATGAGCCGTTAATAGAACGGGAAAAATATGGAAGGGCTTTGAGTTCACGTGCAGCTTGTGTCGCAAACGGAAACGCTTCTTTGTGGGCGGGTTTCTGCAATCGCTGCGAAGCTCGACTCCCGAATCCTCTAAGTTGAATTTGCATCGCAAAAGAAGTTCAATGATGCGTTCGGAAAGTAATGCCACAAAATAAAACGATGTCTCGTCGTCTGACTATGCTGGACACTGAAAAACGCAAAACTGTAAAATGAAAATTCGGTTAGCCTGAATTAGGCCTAAATAACATTCGGTTAGCCTAATTAAGTGGCATTCAGGTTAGCCTGTTTACGGTTAGCTCTCAATGACAGTGAGGGTAACGCCATATACACGGTCTGCACAGTCTGCAGTCTGCGTTTTGGGGTGACCGGGCTGTTCAAAGTTTGGCTTGCGACGTCTTAAAAACAAAAAGGTGAATGTTTTCGGATTGTTCACGTCGCATAGCCGTGCCATTTAAACTGAAAATGCAAAATAACATTTAAAACGACCAAAAACACTTCAAGCGTAATAATTTATTCCGCCGGCAAGCAGTTTTAAACACTCCCTTGCGAAACATCTGTGAATGGCTTTTCAACTGTCTTGCAGCTTTTAACTGCATGAACCTAAAGCGCCGGGTACAATGATTTTGTCAACATTTGGAGAAGTAGTTTGCTTAAAAGATAAAATCATTTTAGATATACAGGAACGAAAATACGCATTGCGCTTGTTTCAACACTGAAGATGCAAAAATTTGATGCGACAAGCCGACTTAATTTTACTTTCCGTATGAAAATGATGCAGTTTTAAATCAATGAAATCTCCAATTAAACCCCCCAAAAATCCCGAAAACAATCTTAATACCTCTTGAAACTGGACTAACCTTCAGTTCCTAATGCGTTGCGAAACAAATTAAACTTCAGTAGGGAGGAGATGAAAGGTCACAGCACCACAAAAGGACAACATCACGAACAGTGAGCAGCGGCGATAGCAAACGTTTCCTGGATTTAATTCGGGTCTGCTGAATATCTTACCGCTCTAATCAAATGCAAGACAACTTGCACAAGAAACATCGCGGCGAACAAGCTATCGTAGTTCACCGTCATCTGAACTGAACATTCGCGGAATGTAGAAAGTGTATAAAAAAATACGTACTACATCAAGAGAGAGTCTTTCCGC
>NC_090894.1:8293417-8298417 GCF_036669925.1 Montipora capricornis
ACCCTTTCCCTTTCTATTAAGAGCATGTTTGATTTATCAGGCTGAATTTGTTTTTATTTATTTGCGGGTGTTTACTGTATTACCTGTTACACGTCCATCAAAATGTTTACATGTTCAAGTTCTATCTATAAAATGTCACGTTTTTGCAATGAGCTGTGGTCAAAGTGCATTCCGGTATTTTTTTTATACATGACAGATGTAGCGATATCCCGTTGTGCTTCCAGCAAAGCTCGCTCAGGTAGATTGATAGAATTCAGCATCTAGTACAGTTTGCTGTTCAAAAGTCTTTAATTACATGGCGTCTCCTTCTATCAGTAACATGTCCCTGACTGTACTTTGTTGTCCACCGGCCGTGACACGGAGCACGACCACCTTTCGCACAGCAAAGCTGAAAGACTCACAATAGCACGTTGTCTTCTCCTCGAAACAACGCTAAATCGACCGCACCTTGGTGAATACCTCCAAGTTTCAAGTTTCAAGTTTATTATTACAAATAAATTGCCGTTTGACATTACAAGGCAACACTAAAGAAGTAATTCCGCGAATAAATTAACTTTGATCTGCAGTTCTTATTGGCCAGTATCAAAGATTCCATAATACTCTTTGTTTGTCCCTCCAATATTTTGCATAGGCATTGTTTCCAGTTTCTCTTGGGACCATTATAAGTCCCAAGAGAAAATAAAAACATGATTATGCAAAATTTTGGAGGGACAAACAAAGAGTATTATGGTATTTTCGTGGCTAGTGCGCATGCGCTAGCCACTATTGTCATCATGCAAAAATCATGCAACTTCTCCGAAAGTAAATAAGTAACAATAGATATGTTCGGAGCCAATCAGCACTTAAGTTAGGACATCCTCGTTGCCACTTCGTTTCACCGAGAATATAATCTAAAGCGTGTGAAGCGAAGCCGATGGTTGACTCCTTAGTTTTCATTACTGGGTTGCCTATGGGCAAACCCAGTCGAGGTCTGCGTTTAGTTTGTTTGTTTTCTTGTTTTTTTTTGTTTTTTTTTCCGTGTCGGTAAAAGTCGTGCCTGTCACTCCCCTGGTAAGTGGTGTCTTTGTGTATAGAGCCTTCTGCGAGTATTTTCTTAGGATCGAGAGGGTAGTGGAACTGCGTAGATTTCTCTGGTGGACACAGTAGAATCATTAACTTAGCCTGCAATGGCGTCGAAAGTCATGCAACGCGATGGCGTTTTAGTGGATCCTTAAACAAAATATACCCTTATGGAGCTCAATAATGGAAAGTCAGTTGGATAAACTAGGCATGAATCTCAAAAGCGACGAGTACTGGACTTCGACAACAATCTATCGCCCGTCGAGACGAAATCAAAGTGAGCAGTATTTACCTGAAGTACATGGTAATTTGACACAATTGAGTTTCTTGTCTTCACGCACGCAATGAAATAGGAAGAGGTTTTCGCCTCTAAGAGCAAATATGTTGTTTGTTTCAATAAAATTTTCGCTGGAAAAGGATTCTGTGGTATTTTCTGCCTTTGTGAATTATAATATCATGTTGTGTATTGAATTTTCGAGCTTAAGGTTGAATTGTGATATGGGAGAAGTTTTTTAGTATTGCTCTTTAAGCAGGAAGGGTTCACAGGCCTGTTGGAAGCGTGCTTGTGTTTCAACAAAATGAGCCCCAAAATCAGTGAAAACTTGTGACGCAGATGAATAATAAAGTAGCTGCTATTTCCAAAATGATGGAATTACCTGGTGATAAATAACGTCGTACGCGTCTTGGAGAGTAAATTTTGACTTTGCATAAACAAGAGTTGGGCGATTGTGATCTTTGTTTTAACTTCGCTCAATTCATTGTCAAACTTTATAACACTTGACTGAAAAAGAAACTCACAAAAACCCGGTATCTTGCCATCATTTGACACAGATGCTTCACTGTTTGGCGAGTAAACATACCGCGGTAACTTAATCACGGCGCCAGCTGAATTCCGGCGAGGTCACTTTCGTTTTTGCAATTTACTTGAACGTAGCAAAAATCTCCTAAAATGTTTGTCGCTGATCGTAACTTTTTATATTCTATATTCACGTTTCAAAATTAATGTTCTTTTCATGTCGTAAATATTTTATTTTCGATCGACCGTCCGGGAAACTTCCTTCTGCTCTTTCTGAAAACTGTGTATCAATAGTTATTTGCTTTTTCATCAATATTTGTTTTGCATAAAGCAAGCTAACAGAATCTGTACCTTGCTGAGGTCGCATTTGTTAGCGTTAATAGTATTTTCGGTCAGATGTTTCTGTTTTTTATGAGGGGTTTATTGTTTTGGTCTCCCATCCTAACACTAACCCCGCGAAACAGGGTTTGACTTCAGTGAAGTTTAGTATTACAAAGCTGTCAGATACTCAGAGGGCACACTTGGTGAAAAGAAGTTGTGAGGGAACTTGAAAACTATCAACATGTCAGCCCAGAAGCCAATGTTTCTCGCTTCTCTTTTATTTGTTATTCTTCAGAGACTGGAATGCTGTATTTCAATACCACACAATTCAGTGCCTTCTGATTTTCTGTAGCACGTACCACAGGCAACCCAGTGTATGCTTCACAGAAGCATCTCGTTGGGAATTTGGTCTCGCGAGAGAGCTGCGGTTGTAATCAAGTAAGTACCTTCCATCATTTCAGAAAATGAACCGAAATTATTTATCACAGTTTTCACCTTGACTTTCTTAATGGTCTGGTGAAATCTCTTGCCAGGCCTATCGCTCATATTATATTATAAGCCGATCTTCTCGGCAGCAGTGTTTCAACATGACGCGCTGACAAGACAGCGAAAACAAAAGCACCATAAGGGAAAACACGAACCTCGATAAATGAGCCGTTAATTGAACGTGCAGCTTGTGTCGCAAACGTAAATGCTTCTTTGTGGGCGGGTATTCTGCAATCGCTGCGAAGCCCGACTCCCGAATCCTCCAAGTTGCATAATTTGCATCAGAAAACTAAGAGGTTCAATGATGCGTTCGAAAAGTAATGCCACAAAATAACACAGTTTCGGCTTGCGGCGTATTAGAAACAAAAAGGTAAATGTTTTCGGATTTTTCACGTCGCATAGCCGTGTCATTTGTCATTTAAACTAAAAATACAAAATAAAATTTAAAGCGACCAACATCTGTGAATGGCTGTCAACTGTCTTGCATCTTTTAACTGCATGCATGAACCTAAAGCACCGGGTACAATGATTTTGTCGACGTTTGGAGTGGTATTTTGCTTAAAAATAAAATCATTTTAGATATACAGGAATGAAAATATACATTGCGCTGTTTTAACACGAAGATGCAAAAATTTGATGCGACAAGCCGACTTAATTTTACTTTCCGTATGAGAACGACCGAATTAAATGATAAAGTTTTAAATCATTGAACTCTCCAATTAGACCCCCCAAAAATCCCGAAAACAATCTTCTTAATACCTCATGAAACTGAACGAACCTTCAGTTCCTTGCGAAACGAATTGAACTTCAGTAGGGAGGTGATGAAAGGTCACAGCACCACAAAAGGTCAACATCACGAGCAGCGGCGATAGCAAACGTTTCCGAATTATGTTAGTCTGCTGAATATCTTAACGCTCCAATCAAGTGCAAGACAACTTGACAAGAAACATCGCGGCGAACTAGCCATCGTTGTTCACCGTTGTCTGAACTGAACATTCGCGGAATGTGGAAAGTGTATAAAAAAAATACGTACTACTACTTTCCGTCGCAACACGTGCCGCTTTGCTGAAAGATTTTTTAGTTTCGCCGCAAAAAAAGCTTCATAAGGTACTCAAATATTGATCGGTAATTATTTCGAAGTTTAATAATGACCGAGAATCTGTTTCGTGGTAGCTCCTCGCCGATTACGTACAAGTCAAAAATGCATATCCAGTGCACGTTATATATATCAAGGACGTGACGCAAGTTATCTTCAATTTGGAGAAACAAAAGCCAGAGCCTCAATAGCCTTCAGTTTAAATCTGCGACAATACAATACAACAGCTTTTATTTCAACACGATGGTGATTAAAGCGTTGCTGCTTATGGGGTCGTGCATTTAAACTAACTAAAACTTAAGGAATAAAAATATATTAAAATCGTCTTAAAAATATAGAAAATTGTTATTATTACGTGGAATGCCGAAGGCATACCACGTCTTAAAACCGGGCTGGTGTCAAATTTTATTTTTTTTGTTGGTAGTCACAAATGTGCATATCCCACGGATATTGAATTAAGCTCCGATCGGGTAAATTACCTTTATATCCTTCAGTATATCCGAAGTTCCCTGCCCAGATTAGAAACCATATACTTTCCCTGCGCTTCGCGATCATTTGCGTGCATTAGACCACTCGGCCACCGCGACACAATTCTGTTGTAATGAGGAAAGCAATTATTTATTGTGGAATCTTTCCGCTGGCCATGATTGACACAGTACTAAAATATTCGATAAAGTGGACAGATGTTTTTTCTTTGAGAAAGACAAGCTTTAAAGGTAAGAAGAATTTTCTACGTTATTTCTAGATCTTGCTTCGTACTTATACTTGTGTGTTCCGCGGTGAACATTACGGTATTTTGCACAGAACGATGACTTCATTAGAAGTATTTTGCATAGCACGAATACTCCAGTATTCCTTGGGAACCGGTTTGTTCAGCCGTTTTGACGTAGAAAGAAAACAAGAAAATAGCTTTCAACGGCCAAACAAAATAAAAAATGAAATCAAGTTTAAAAAAAAAACGAATTACTTCGGGGACACGGGGACTTCGCAGCGGTCCCCCATCCAAGTACTAACCTCATTCGGAGGAGCTTAACTTCAGCTGACACCTGGGCTAACGTTAACGATTGAGATCTTTGTGTTAAATTCGCACATGTATCTTGTCGAACTTTATTAACACTTGAAAGAAAAAAAGTAAACTAACAAAAACCCGGTGTCTTGCCGTCATTTTGTCACAGATGCATCCTTTGTTTCGTGAGTTGTCAGTATTAAACACGCAAGGTAACTTGATCACAGGCGGCCGCT
>NC_090894.1:8313417-8333417 GCF_036669925.1 Montipora capricornis
TGAACGTTGCTCAAGTCTCCCTTCTCAACCGTTTCAGAGATGTTAGTGTCATCTAGGTCTTTCCATAAGTGTGCATTTTGGACAGCTAAATCGTTAATCATGCATGACAGGAGCTTAGCGCTATTTACGCAAATACGTACGTGCGTACTTGAGAACTTACTGGAATTTTGTTTTTAAGATTTTCTGTTATAAGTAAAAGCCCTCCGAAGCCCCCATACAGTGTCAGTCCCCAGTTCCGGGTTACTTTTGAAGGAAACGTAATCACGATTATGTTATTACAGATTTTGCGACGTCTTGCCTTTTCATGCTTGAAAACCTCCTGTTCGTGTTGTAGCTTGCTTAAAACTCTAAAGATGGGTAAAATGAACAACTGACTTTGCTCTAGTAGCCAATTATGATTGCTGGATTTTCTGAAGAAGACAGGAGCAATTTTTCTACCACAAATCGATTCCGGAATCATTAGACATTGATAAAATTCAACAGAGGTTTGCTTGTGCCAACGTTCATTCATTCATTCATTCATTTCATTATTAGTTGAAGAAAATACAATGGCAATCCTGCACAACCCGCAGATAGCAGATCTAATCGAGGCGCGTTGTGCTTTTAAATCAGACGTCATTATCAGTAAAAATGAAACAAAAGAAATAGAGGAAAAAACAAAAAGAGATAAGTGAACAATTACAATAAAATAATTACAACATATTACAACAAGTTACAGGTTACTTAATTTAATTTACTTTACATATTTTGCAATCTTTAAGAGGAATGTGGGTGCTTCAACATAAGTGTCCTCGGCATGAAAAATAGCAAATAGAATTTCTCGAACTTTCTTTTTAAATTGCTTTCTTGGCAGAAAGAGCAATTTGGCACATTTTAGTGAGGGTACTGCGCTTGGTTTCTCATGCGATGATGCCCCTCCCCTTTACGTTTCAAAACTCTTCGCCGCCAATTCAACATCATCCATTCTCGGTGAAAACAAGTGATTTGATAGAACACACAGCCCATTCACCACAAGCTTCTAGCCTTCAGTGAATAAGATTGATCAAAGGTAAGTTTTACTGATGCCTCAATAGTCGGCACAACTGCGCCATGGGAACCCACTGCCACATCGCAGTGACGAAAAGAGCGATACACAAAAACACTTAAATATGCGCTGTGATGTGTTTAGTAAATGGGTTAAACGTTTGCCAAATTTGGTTTCAAAGAGAAGAATATATAGGGTGACAACTCGCCAAACATTGTGCAGAACTTCAGTAAACGTTAACCTCGATATGATAGAGAATATATACGACAGTCTCACTTCATGAACTCAATTCATATTCAAGTCGCATTTCATGAACTAATCTCGCCTATGTCCGTCTGACTCAATGTTTCACAGAATAGAAGATTCAAATGTAACCCTTTGTCTTCATGACTGAATTATTTCTGCGATTAAGGTCAGGCTTATATTCCGTTCTTGTGATTACTGTTATTCTCCAAACGTTAAACCCTATTAACCCTACAACCCTATATGGTTGCAATCAAGTGATATATAATTAAATCTTCATTCAATTTGTTTTAAGTGTATTTTCTGTACAAAGTGATCACTCTTATTTTGCATTTTGGAGAGTCACCATCGATTCGCCCTTACCAATAAGTAGCACTGCTTAATTGGAAGTTACATCCCTTAGCAGTGGACGTCAATTTTTTTGCACAGTTCAGTTCTTGGTGGACCAAAACTCGAAAAAAATAATTTAATTGCATATTAATGTGAATGAATTAACTAAGCAGTTGTAATATGATAAAAGAATGGAACTGTTTTGTTGTCGTGCTAACCGCAATCAGATTTCTAGAAGATTCTAAATCAGGGTGACCTGTCTGTCAACAAGCTGATTTGTAAAACATTGGTTTCAGGGCTGGTCAAACACATGAGATTGCTCTTGAAATTAGACCCAATTCAATACTGAGTTTATTTGAAAAAGGAGAGAGAGGTTCATAAACAATGACAAGCTAATACGTTTGTTGGTTAATAAAGTATGAAGAATTTGAGACTTATGCTTTGCAATTTAATTTAATACAGTGCTTTCATTTGCAATTGTAGCTGAGACTCTTACTCCAATTTTGCCTCATTCAAGCCCTAAGTACATTACAATCTTATCACTCGGCCAAGAAGGCAGCACAACACCTGGAAAGTTCACTGTGTAATAACCCATCTCCTACAATTTCATCAATATATACTTAACAATCTTTGAGCAATTTTTAAAAAATTGTTTGTAATTTAAAATTTTCACAACTAGAGATTTTGCCTCCAGATAGTTTCTTCGATGTTGATGGTCAATATTGCACTGATTCTTGCGGTCGACAGTCCTAAAAGTGCAAAGATAATTAACATTCGCAAACTCTTCTAACAAAAGAAGCCAATTTTGATAGCACGATACCCGGTATGAGAGCAAATCCGTCAAGTCAAGTGCACAAACTGTTGTCAGTTTTGGAAAACATTAGGTAGGTTAATACTAGCGGAGTAAGTATACCTTAAGTATGCCCAGAACTCAAGTACATGTATACTTGAGATCGTCCATGATTACTTACCGTGATGAGCGTCAGTTCATATTAGAATTTAAAGTATGCTCTCAAAGTAATCGTGTTGTCAATCAAGTTATGCGGCCAAAGTGTTTGATAGTTGTCAATTTCCGTAATGTGTTTTGATAGTAGATAAGTAAGCTTGTTAGGACGGTGGTTTGAAGTAGACTTGAGAGTGTACTTCGTCTTCTTTGAAGGAAATGCGTTACCATGGCCGCAAAGTAGGCTACTTGAGCTGAAAGAGAGCCGTTCACATCTGAAGTAGGCCTCAAGTATACTTAAGGTATACTTACTCCGCTCGTATGAACCCACCTAATTTCAATCTGTAATTTCCTTTGACAGTCTTACCCAAAGAAGAATCACATACTTTTTTTTCACCGTGTTTTCGAGATGTTTAAGTACACGTCATATCACCCGTTTTAGGTCAATCAAAATTATTTACAAGTTCAAGTTCTATCTATAAAATGTCACGATTATTACGATGGCAGTATAAGAGTTGGGTACATGGTAGGCGTTGTTCGAGGTAGACATTCCAGCAAAGCTCGTAATCTCTACCTAGATTAATGGCAGTGTCTCAGCATCTGGTATAGCATGGGCGTAGCCAGGATTTTTCAAGGGGGGGTCACACTGTGTCAAACAGGGTACTCGCGTTTTCGCAACCTGAATATTGTAGGTTGTTTGAGCAAAAAACGGCTTACAAAGGGGGGGGGGAACACGGGCACCCCAGGACCGACCCCCCCCCCCCTCCCCCTAGCTACGCCCTTATATAGTTTGTCGTTCAAAAGCTTTTAATTACATGGCGTCTTCTCCTATCAGTATTTGTTGTCCACCGTGATATGGCACACAACCACCTTTCGCACAGCAAAACTTAAAGACTCCCGATACCTCATTGGCTTCCCCTCGAAAAGATTCAATATCAGGGTGTGTCTGTCAACAAGCTGATTCGTAAAACATTTCTTTCAGGGCTGGTCAAAGACATGAGATTGCTCTTGAAATTAAACCCAATTCAACAAAAAGGAAACATTAAAGCTAATACGTTTGTTGGTTAATAAAATATGAAGGATTTGAGACTTATGCTTTGCACTTTAATTTACAATTTGCGTTTCAGCTACAATTTGCAATTGTAGCTGAAACGCTTACACCAATTTTGCCTCATTCAAGCCCCAAGTAGCACAAAACCTGGGAATTGCACTGCATGATAACCGATCTCCAACAAATTCACCAAGATATATTTGACAATCTTTGCATGAGCAACAATTAAAAAAAATTGTTTGTACTTTAAATTTTTCAAAAATAGAGCTTTTGCCTCCAGGTAGTTTCTTCGATATTGATGGCCAATACCGCACTGATTATTGTGGCCGACAGGCTTAAAAGTGTAAAGATAATAAACATTCGCAAAATCTTCTAACTCTTGAAGTCAATTTTGATAGCACAATATCCGGTATGAGAGCAAATCCGTCAAGTCAGGTCATGTGTATAAAAAACTACTGTATTTGCAGGGGCACCCAAGACCAATTTGTTGTAAAATGTATTATTATACCTCAGTTAATGAAAATAAATGTTATTCAGGCATTTTCAGGTGTTTTTCAGTGTTGCTGGGAAAACATTATCTGTTCCTTTTTCCCAGCAAGACACACAAGAAATTTCCCAGCCAGCTAGATAAAATTGGTTGGTTTCCCAGCTAGGAATTCCGCGCGCTTTCAAATCCCTCGATCCAAAACGACCGAACAAAAGCGACAAAACCGGGACAAAACAGGTTTTTTCCGCAAGCGCAATCACTCTGACCAGCCGTCGTATGTTTGTGACTACTCTCTGGGAGAGGGAAGGGGTCCTTTTTTTTTTTTTTTTTTTTTTTTAGTCGTCCTCAGTCTTCAGACTTTCTACAGGCAGCTCGGGTTGAAATGCTAGAAAAATTCAGTAATTCCCGGGCAAAACCTCTATCAATAATAAATTTCCCAGCCAGCTCATCGAAACACCTGTATTTTTGCCAGCCAGCAAGATTCCTCTGGGGAACAGATAATGTGAGGAACAGATTCGTTGGGTGCCCCTGTATTTGGAAAACAAACAGTCTTAATCGTTCGACAGTCTTACAAACAGAAGAATCTTTTTTTTTTTTCACGGTGTTTTTATGATGTTTAAGTACATGTCTTATTACCCGTTTCATGTCAATCAAAATTATTTACAAGTTCATGTTCTAAATGTCACGATTTCATGGTAGGCGTTGTTCGAGGTAGACATTCCAGCAAGGCTCGTAATCTGTACGTACTGATTAATGGCAGTGTCTCTGCATCTGATATAATTTGTTGTTCAAAAGCTCTCAAATGCGTATACATGGCGTCTCCCTCTATCAATATTAATTTTGTTGTCCACCGTGACACGGGGCTCAACCACCTTTCGCACAGCAAAGCTGAAAGACTCAAAAAAGCACATTGGCTTTACCTCGAAACATCGCCAACAAATAATAAATTGCCGTTTGACATTACAATGCAACACTTACCAAGTAATTCCGCGAATAAATTAACGATCATACACGATCATACACCTGTCTGACGCAAACACACTTTAAAAAATCCTTCCCCTGATTAAAAGCAAATATTGCTTTCGATATCTCCAGCAATTCGAGATTTTAGTCTGTCTGTGAGCTGGCTCCATTTCATACATCATTTCATACGTACATACTTAATTGACCGCTCCTCATAGGGGCTTTACAGGGTCTATGAAACACAACGAAACGACGGAACAGAACAAAAACAACTGTTAAGAATCCCAACTGGCTGGAGGCAAACCAGTTGGCTATTTACAAGTGCAGCCGGGAAGTTGAACCAGGGACTACCAGGATCAAATTCAATGAGTGGTCAGAGCGGGTCTTGAACCCGAGATCTCCGGATCTCAAGGCAAGCGCCCTAACCACTGGGTCACACTGCCTCCTCTTCATCGTTGATTGACCAGCTCCCAACGTCAGTGGCTTCATAGCTCAGTTGGTTAGAGCGTCGCACTGTTTCGCGAGGTCACGGGTTCAAACCCCGTTGAAGTCCTGAAATTTTCAGGCTTCTTTACTCAATTGCAAAAATTGCGTTCATAACTGCGAGGATCATAGCCTCACTTGACTACTACTACTACTGCACTGCAACTGAACTATGTTTTCTAGTGACCATTGTATAACTCTTTCTGCAGCAATTTGAACATTGCTTAGCTCTCCCTTCTCAACCGTTTCAGAGATGTTAGTGTCATCTACGTATTTCCAAAAGTGTGCATTTTGGACAGCTAAATCGTTAATCATGCATGACATGGACGTAGGCTAAATCATTATTCATGCATGACAGGGGCGTAGCGTTCTTTACGAAAATACGCACGTGCGTACTTGAGAACTTAGTCCTTTTCCCTCCGAAGCTCCCACACAGTGTCAATCCTCACTTCCCGGTTATTTTTGAAGGAAAGGTTATGATGATAATGTTATTACAGATTTTGTGACGGTTTGCCCTTTCATGATGAGAACCCCCTGTTTGTATTGTAGCTTGCTGAAAACTCTAACTTCATTTTCCTTCGCATTTATTTATTGAAATATTCTTCGGAAATAGTCAGAAATGGCATTTGCGAGATCATAAATTTCAAAATTTGTTGGTGGAGTATGCCCCCAGACTCCCCTGCTTTAGAGCGCCTTGGGCGCTCGAGACATCATTCTTCGTGTGCGTACACCTTCAAAATCTCACTCTACGTCCCTGTATGACTAAAAACAGTCAGAGCCCTCATTTAGGGACGCCTTAGGGAACTGATCCCCATTCTTATACGCATCCCTCAGTGACTCCAATTCGCTGGAATCTGTTAGACAGCAAATCAATAATCCATTTTATTATACTACTTCATGAATTGGTACACTTAACAAAACAAAATTCAGGATGTCATGGTCAACTAGGTCAAAAGTTTACAAGAGTCAAACAAAACAGTTATTTTACTTGCAAAGCAAGCGTGGTTGACGACTTTCGCACGGCGCAGTGCCTCGAGTACAGCAGGCTCAGTGTAATCACACACCGCAAACTCTTCGGCAACCTTAGAAGTACAAGGTGCAATTGAGGTTGGTATTAGATCTTCCCTTTTTCGGATTATGCCGTCGTGCTTAATGAATGAATTCGAACAAAAGCAGAGCGTAAAGCGACCCTTTTTATAGCGTGGCGTCGTGTTTAAGACATCCGATGATTCATTGATTGTGTTAATGCATCTTATTGCTGATGCAGTGAGTGAGCCTGAAGCGAACGAACGAGACAGCTCTGTAATCGAGAACACACATTTTTCTTCGGAACGCAAGGGATTGTGGTCAAAGGGGCAAGGAATTGTGGTTATGCGACAACGGAGAAATTAAGATGCGCGGTATGATCTTGTTACACAGAAGATCTGAGGTCATTTCGCTTTTCATATCCTCAAACTATAGATAGTTTACACTGTCACGGAACAAAAAAATTAATTCAAAATCGTTCAATGAAAAAGGCCAAGAACTTGGCATGTTGTAGGAAACAAATATTTTCACTTTGCGATGAAAGCGCTTACTTTCTGAACAAATCTCCTTATGTGCTTGAAAGGCTCAAACTGCTGAGATTTACAAGGATATGATAGACACTTTTTCTACCAAATCCATAGCTTTGAATCATGTTGTCACGCAAGGTGTCAATTCGGAAATTTAAAATGCTGTATTATCGAAATGAAAGACGTCACAGAACTGGAAACTTGACAAAGGATTTCTTTCTGACCTTGCGATTTGATGACGTCACTGTCACTTTCTCCTCTCGAGTGGGGTCCACAGGGAGGACTAGTTGGGGTCTAGTTTGGGGCTCCACGTTCTGTACCGTCCCTGCTCGAGACTTATTAAAATCTCCCTTCAATTCCGGGCACGAACAGTCGTTAAATTACCACAAGCATAACTGAACATCCCCTTCCCATCGGCAGCATTTCAACCATTTAAGTAAACTACTTGATGAGTTAATTGCCTATTGTTATTTCTTTTTCTCTATAGTTCTGAGACTACCGGTTGCCTTCAGCGAGTATGGAAAATTTTGTAACATTCGCCCTTTTATTAGCAACCATATTTGTCGTTGAATCATCAGGAGCTTGTGATAGCCAATCCTGTAATGGTGGAGTATGTACCAGCCCAAATAAATGCAATGGCGACTGCTTTGGGGGACGGTGCCGTTTGGAATGTACCTCATCTGTAACGGAGTGCACCCAAGATTGTCCCGGCGGAGCCTGCATTGCCAATAGTGTTTCCGAGATGTTCAGCCAGGATTGCACCGGGGGAGGATGCAGCATTGCATGCTCGTCAAATGCAAAACAGTGCGATCAAAAATGCACAGGAGGCGGGTGCAATTCAAGATGTGATGCAGACAAATGCCAGCAGGATTGTATAGGGGGAGGGTGCAACATGACATGCTTATCAAGTGGAAAGGAATGCATCCAAGATTGTCCTGGAGGAGGGTGCGAAATGTCCTGTCCATCAAATGTAGACCAATGCACTCAAGATTGCCTTGGGGGAGGGTGCGTCTTTCAATGCTCCGCCAAAAAGTGCACGTTAAATTGTCTCGGAGGCTCATGCAAAAGATCTGCTGGCATTAACCTACAAGCTCGCTTTTGTATCCTAGTATTCTGGGTCTTTGGTTTTGTGGGGGTTGCTGAAGCCTTCTAAGACAATTCCAGTGGATACTAAAACAGTTCTAGTTTCAGTAGTTGATACAGTCTGCATAGCTGGATAGAATAAATAGGTTAGATTAAGGAAGGAAACTTATATTTATTCTACTTCACTAGATTACGTGTTGTATTCGATGCTGATGTCGCTCGTACTTTCAAACTTGTCTGCTGTAAATGTCGTAGGATTAATAATTTAGTTAGATGTTCTTATTAATTCTTTTTTTCTTTTTTAGAAATTACCAGCGGGGAGGGGTTGGTATAGTTAGTTTTTATGTGCGCTGTGTGGGTTGGGTTGGGTGGGTGATATACCTTGTAGGACGTACACCTTCTATTGTGTTGCCGCCTGCCTTTGTTGGCAAATTGATTAAATAAATAATAAATAAATAAATAAATAAATAGATTAATGTGGCATGTAAGAATATGCAAGCTGAGACAGAGAAAAACCCATCGAAATCACGAGAGGCGAAAAATTCACAGCACGATAATAAAATTATCACCATTTTTTAAATTCGCGCTACTAGAACATCTATAAATGCAACCCGTGTTTCAAATCATCTACTGAGGTTATAGGAATTAACGATAGGTGAATTGTGTAACCAGGCGTAAATCATCTACTGTCCACTTGTATCGGAATGAACATTGCTCTGAAGTGCTAAAGTCATGCAAAAACCTTTGAGTAAATTAGCATCCCTGGAAAAAAGGGGATGTAGTTAAGTGCATCTTGATACTAAGAAACCATTCTTAAGTCTTTTTGTAGAATTTTAAGAAGTGTGAAAGTTTTGCTTGTTAGCTAGAATTGGAACGCAGTAAAGGGCGTTGTCTGTACCACGAAGTGACCACACCGTTGGCAGGCGACGTGCACGTTGAGACTTCACGGTTTCTTTCACGCTCTCCATGGACAGATTAGAAAAGTATAAAACGTTTCCACGGAAACCACTACGGTTGAACTGACCCAGTGATCAATTTAACAGCAGGTAAGCTCTCTTGGAACTCGTAGACTCCTGTTGTCTCAGGTACTAACCTAAAGCAATTGCCCTCTCCAAAAATATCATATTCAACAATCAGTGAAAGCTATTGCAACTTAGTATTTCCTTTGTAAGTGGAGATCGTGCATCGACATTGTTCTCTCGATTTGCACCCGTCTGTGGTCGAGGATGAATTCTAACACGTGGTTACCGTGGCTACCTAAACAATCCCATAATGCAACACACGTATCAGTTTTGGGGAAGTAAAGGTGTGGTCCCATTGACAGCTCTAAATTTTGCTCTATCAACACTTTTAGCGATGTAATTTAAAGATAAATTAGGCATAATTATACAATGCTGTTAAACAGAAATTATGTAATCATGTTTTTGCGTCCAGATTAGCCTCGTCACCTATAGCTACCTGCAGGATAAGTATGATGTCAAGCTCAACAACCAGCCAGCCTAGCAAGACCTGTGACACTGGGTGTACGCTTCTCCATCAAAGAAGAATTGCCATTGTTAGTTATAAAACCAATAATTTTCCCTTTTTAGTTAAAGTAAGCCCTCGACCTCCAGCGTGGTAGTCCGATGTTCGCCTATCAGAGGTCAACCTTAAACCATAGCAGCTGAACTTCATCGTCATATTCACTTTCCCCTCTGATTGTTTCAACATTTTGTTCTCTTGAGGTATAGGTGGTTTCCAACCAATCTCTTGAGATCGCGGAGGCAATACTGCAATGTAGAAATGCTGGTGGACAAACAGAAGATGCTAATCATAGATCTTTTGCGTCTAATGGTACCCTTCTTAGCTGGCCGTTCTGTTGTTGCAGATAGCGTGAGATTCGAGCGGCGAAACCACAAGAAGGCTATGGCGGAGGAAAACGTTCCTCCCCGCCTCAGCCTTCTTGCGGCTCCGCCGCTCAACAACATAACCGTCAGCTACACAGGCTACCAGCATGGCAACAATAACGTAACGGGAAAATCACCTGTTACAATGACGCAAAACGAGGTGATCTGTGAAAAGATAATGCCATGAGGGCAATTTGCGAGGTTAAAAGTAGTGGCCTTGTGCCATTTATCAGAGAAAATTGGAAACATCCGTCACCCATCACTGGTACCTCAAATATCGATCCTTTAACCGTTAAATACGAAGCAATAGAGAGTTTAAGGAACGACGATATCTACGACAACGCCAACGCCACAAAACAATGATATCATTGGTTTAAAAGAGGAAAAAATATCGTGCTGCAAGTGCGACACGTATTTTAACATATTTTCTTGCTGTTCTCTTAAGTTTATGACAACGACGTGAAATTACCAAATTTGAAATTTTGACGACAACGTACGCATACACTGAGGACTATCTTCATATCTTGATATGTTGTATTCTAAACCCTTCATTGCTAAACCGAATAGGCTCACAGACCATACTTCCACCTCAATATAATTGATCACTAATGTTTCAATTCAGAATAATGTTCCTGGGATTGGCTTAACTGATATAACTGACCACCGGCCTGTTTTCTGTATCTGTAACGCATCAACGTCTAAGAATAAGCAAAGAACATAGTATGGAAACTCAGATTACAGTGTGTTTTGCAAAGACCAATATTTAACTGAAATCAATCAAATTGGCCATTTGGGTCTACCCTTGCTAGCTCAATCACGAATACTATGCATGATGATCCCACGAAATGCTTAACAATTATTCCATTTGCGCTTATTGGATATGAGACGATAAATAGCCAATGAGCCGCGTAGCGCCGAGTTGACCATGACCAATCTCATATCCAACAAGTGCTATTGGAATAATTGTTTTATAAAATTTTCATTTAATTCTGAACGCTTGGATTCTTGGAAGTCAAAGCCAATCAGTTTCCAGCTTGGCAAAACTCGACGCAACCAGTTTCCATATTAGGTATATGAGCCGATAACCGAGATTGAATGAACCAATCAGAAAGCTAGAAACGCAATAATATTCCTGTTCGAAAATGTAATGAATACATATTAGCCCTGAGAACAGTTTGCGCACCCCTCTCCGCAACATCGAAAGAAATATCACCAATTTGCACTTTAAAAAGTGAAAGTTTTTTCGGCGCCAAAGATCCTTGCGAGGGCTCTGGACATGAGTCACGCCCAACGCGCTTTAATTTAGTAAGTCTGCAGCATGTCACTGCGACTCCGCACAGAATTTTAAGTACGTTCGCTTCACAAAAGCAACGTTCTTTGATAGTTTAACCAACTTTGATCATGGGTGGACAATGAAGTGAATGATAGAGCTATAAATGTTTAGTTTATAAACTAATAGCGATTTTGAGTCGCAAATACCGAATTATATTAAATATTTTAAGCGCCGATACAACGTAGATTTGATTTAGTAATGTACTATCTGTATCATGTTTCGTCTGGCCAAACAAGTCTTCTTCAGGTATAATGAGAGTTTACATTGGCTTTCTTCTATGTATATATATATATATAAAAGCAGTGTACGGTTGGTTGACTTAACGATGAACTCCCAGTTAGAGGATCCACAGGTTACAATGTCTCGACGCGAATTTGTAGTTAAGTGTACGTAAGGAAAAGCGACGAAGAGACAAACTCTTGACTGTTCTGGACGAAGTTTAATACGACGTTTCGGCCGTTCGGCCTTCTTCAGGTTAAAAATTAAAAACTAAACAAACTATTTACAATGAGTGCAAATCACAAAAACAGCAGCTTATATATACAGAGCAGAAATATTGAAATTAAGGAAACGAAACAAAACAAAGGTCAAAGCTACAAGGTGACATGGATTTGACAATCAAAGACAAATAAAGAACTATAACAAAGGTCTAAACTCCAAGGTGACATAGATTTAACAATCAAAAACAAATAAAGAACTATAGGTGACATATCGATAAAAATGCATCGTATTGGGAAAATGTCAACTCACAACTACTCAGTTGTAGTAATTAATGCGGTGTTTCGATCTAGACTTCCGCCTTCCTTTTATTAAGACCATGAGGATTAAGGGTAAATAATTGCGCAGTCCAATAGGCCTCCCTAGTGAGTAACAATTGTTCAAGATCTAAAGAATTTTCAAAAGACCTAATTTGTTCGATAATGATGAAATTGATTTGTGAAATTTCATGTTCAGAGTTATTATAGTGGAGAGCCAATTCACAAATTCTTTTGTTCTTCAGCATGTTCGACTTGTGGTTACGGAATCTTACTTTAAATTCAGTCGAGGTGGAGCCCACATATTGCAGGTTGCATTTGGCACAAGTGGCCAAATAAATAACATTTTGCGATGAACAAGAAAGTTTTTGTTGAATGGAATAATGACGAGCAGTAGCTGAACTTTGAAACTAGGGAGGCCTATTGGACTGCGCAATTATTTACCCTTAATCCTCATGGTCTTAATAAAAGGCGGGAGTCTATATCGAAACACCGCATTAATTACTACAATTGAGTAGTTGTGAGTTGACATTTTCCCAATACGATGCATTTTTATCGATATGTCACCTATAGTTCTTTATTTGTTTTTGATTGTTAAATCTATGTCACCTTGGAGTTTAGACCTTTGTTATAGTTCTTTATTTGTCTTTGATTGTCAAATCCATGTCACCTTGTAGCTTTGACCTTTGTTTTGTTTCGTTTCCTTAATTTCAATATTTCTGCTCTGTATATATAAGCTGCTGTTTTTGTGATTTGCACTCATTGTAAATAGTTTGTTTAGTTTTTAATTTTTAACCTGAAGAAGGCCGAACGGCCGAAACGTCGTATTAAACTTCGTCCAGAACAGTCAAGAGTTTGTCTCTTCGTCGCTTTTCCTTACGTACACTTAACTATATATATATATATATAACGTTTAGAAGAAAGACAACTTCACAGCGTATATATATATAATTTGAGTGTACAAATAGCGACAGCGAACTACTAGCAGATCCATTAAATGAAAAGCAATTGCTGGCGGCAATTACTCAATATTTCTAGCAAAGCGTTGTGTATCCTTCGGATCCTACTAGCTTGGGACTACATCGTTGGATTTCCATCCTTGTTGATTCAAAAATAAAATTCATATATATATATTATATAACTACACCGACAGAAGTATTGTCCACGGTTGCTTGCTTGCAAAACTCTTTCGTTATATTGGCGGCTAGTTGGGACTGAACATAATTTTTGCATTGGGCACGAAGCGACGGCGGAGCCCAATACGAGAACATATTTCAGATCTTGCCAGATCGACAATTCAATTCCCAACAGTCAAAGTCAGCGATAATGTCAACACTCAACTTTACACACTTTTGAAAATGCAGAACATTGTGGAAAGTAAACATATTGCTTGTTAAAAAGATTTCCATACATGTCAAGAGGATAAGATAAGTGTAGATGTCAAAATATCGAAAATAGTTATAATGGAACGCGAACTGAATTAATGGTGATGCCGGAGTTTATACCTCGCAAACCATGTCAAATTCAAATTTTCACCCAATCATCGGCCTGAAAAGTGAGACGTCTTTACCCCGTTATATTGGCTCAACTCCCCGTCAGAAAATCTATGAGAGGATCGTGATTCTCGGCCGAATGTCACATAATAGGAAAGATTGTGTATCCAAGTCTTAAGAATAATCGAGTAAATTTTCTCTGTGCTTTAGGGTCGAATGCCATAGGATCATACCGCATCAAGCTTCAACAGAAAGGCGACGGAGCAGGTGCGGCAGGGAGGCGGCCTAATTAAAATTGGGCTAGTGCCGCATAAAAAGTGTTAGCGCCGCATAAAAAAATGGTTTGGCTAAATATTCAGTCCGCGGTCTTTTCACCAGTCAATTCATCAACCTTAGAGAAAGTATGTTGTAGGGCCTTTTAAAACGACTCCGACTTGTGTTCTAGTTGCCAATTATGCTTGCTGGATTTTCTAAAGATGACAAATCGATTACGGAAACACTAGATATTGATAAAATCCAACAGAGGTTTGCTTGTGCCAACGAGCTACACAAAGGGCAATTTGGGAAATTTGAGTGAGGGTACTGCCCTTGGTTCGTCGTGCGATAACGCCCCTCCCACTCACGTTTCAAAACTCTCCGCCATCACTTCAACATCCGTCCATTCTCGGTGACAACAAGTGCTTTGATACAACATACAGCCCATTGACCACAAGCCTCTAGACTTCAGGGAATAAAAGCGACCAAAGGTAAGTTTTACTGATGCCTCGATATTCGGCGCATCAACTCCGTGGGAACGCATTGCCACATCGCAGTAGCGAAAAAAGCTATGCACAAAAATACCCAAATATGGGCGGTGATGTGTTTAGTAAATGGATTAAACGTTTGCTATAGTTGGTTTCAAAGTGAAGAAAATATAGGTTGACAACTCGCCAAATATTGTGCAGAACTTCAGTAAAGCTCGTTATGATATAGAATATATGACAGTCTCACTTCATGAACTAAATTCATGTTTAAGTCGCATTTCATGAACTAAATCTCGCCCATGATGTCCGTCTGACTCAACAACAACAACAGTAAACTTTATTTGCATGAGTATAACAATACAGCATTGCAAAATCGTCGAAAGCATGATAATTACAGTAATTTAGTTATCAGGGAAAAACATTGTTAAGGTAAGGCTTAGATTAAAACATGATCATAACATTTATCCAATATTCCAAAAAATGTTTCACAGAATAGAGGGATTAAATGTAACCCTTTAATTGTCTTTATGACCGAATTATTTCTGCGAGTGTGGTCATGCTTCTATTCCGTTCTTGTCATTGCTGTTATTCTGCTAGTATTAAACCCTACAACCCTACAACCCTATATGGTTGCAATCAAGTAATATATAATCAAATCTTCCTTTAATTTGTTTTTAGTGTATTCTCTGTTCAAAGTTCACTCTCATTCTGCATTTTGGAGAGGCAACTTCGATCCGCGCTCGCTATAAGAAGCACTACTTTATGAGAGGTTACATCCCTTAGTGGTGGATTTGTTCTTGGTGAACCAAAACTGAAAGTGAAATGAATGAATGAATTAACTAAGGCTGCTTAACGCAGTTGTAATATAAAACAATGAACTTTTTTGTTGTCATGCTAACGGCAATCGGATTTCTAGAAGATTCAATATCAGGGTTTGTCTGTCAACAAGCTGATTCGTAAAACATTAGTTTCAGGGCTGGTCAAACTTGAAATTAAACCCAACTCCACAAAAAGGAGAGAGAGGTTCATGAACAATGACAAGCTAATGCGTTTGTTGGTTGATCAACTATGAAGGATTTGAGACTTATGCTTTGCACTTTAATCCATTGCTTTCACTTGAAATTCATCATCATAAATATAATAAAGTAACGAGAAGGTAATTCGCAATAGACCTTTTTGCAGATACGGCGGCCATTTAGATTTCTATTGTTTCAGAAGACATTATGGGATGCTCAGGGGGCAAATTAATATGTATTTGCCCCCTGGGTATCCCATAATAGCTATTCGAAACAATAGAAATAAAAATGGCCGCCGTATCGATCGGTAAAAAGGTCTATTGCAACTGAAACGCTTACTCCAATTTTGCCTCATTAGCATAAATGTATTCCAATCTTACCGCTCCGCCAAGAAGTCAGCACAAAACATGAAAAGTGCTCTGCATATAATAACCAATCTCCGACAATTTGAGAAAGAGTGGCACACTTGACAATCCTTCAGCAACATTTTTAAAAAAATTGTTTGTACTTTGGAAATTTTACAAGTAGCGCTTTTGCCTCCAGGTTGTTTCTTCGACTTTGATGGCCAATAGCGCATTGATTATTGTGGCCTAAAGGCTTGAAAGTGCAAGGATAATTAACATTGCAAAAATCTTCTAACTTTGGAAGTCAATTTGGATAGCACAAATATGATGATATCTTATGAGAGCAAATCCGTCGAGTCAAGTCAAGGGTACAAACTATTGTACTTGGAAAACAGTCTCAATGTGTGATTTCGTTTGACAGCTACAAACAGAGGAATTACATTACTTTTTTTTCAAGGTGTTTTTATGATGTTTAAGTACATGTCATATTACTCGTTACATGTCAATCAAAATTATTTTACAAGTTTATGTTATATTTATAAAATGTCACGTTTAATTTTACGATGGCATTATACAATGTAGGCGTTGTTCTAGAGCAAAGCCCGTGATCTGGTAGATTAATTGCAGTGTCTCAGCATCTGGTATAGTTTGTTGTTCACTGAAAGATTTCAAATACATGTCGTTTCCTTCTATCAGTATCTGTTGTCCACCGTGACACGAGGCACAACCACCTTTCGCACAGCAAAGCTGAAAGACTCACAAATTAAAGCACATTGGCTTCCCTTCGAAATATCGCCAACAAATAAATTGCTGTTTGACACGGATTACAATGTAACATTTGCCAAGTAATTCCGCGAATAAATTAACTTTGATCTGTAACTCCATACCATGCATCGTACACGTGTCTGATGCAAACACACTTTAACAAAGCTTTTCCCTGGTTATTAGAAGCAAATATTGTTTTCGAGATTTCGAGTAATTCGATATTTTAGTCTGTCTGTTCGCTGGCGCTCGCATATAGCAACTACTACTACCGCTACCACTACCACTACTACTACGACTACCACTACTACTACCACTACCACTACCACTACCACTACCACTACCACTACCACTACTACTACTACTACTACTGCTACTACTACTACTACTACTACTACTACTACTACTACTACTACTACTACTACTACTACTACTACTACTACTACTACTACTACTACTACTACTACTACTACTACTACTACTACTACTACTACTACTACTACTACTACTACTACTACTACTACTACTACTACTACTACTACTACTACTACTACTACTACTACTACTACTACTACTACTACTACTACTACTACTACTACTACTACTACTACTATTGTCTCCCCGGCACAGGCAAACTTGTAAAGGCGATCATTGTTGTCGTTTACAATTGTGGCAAAAAGTGTCTTACATATTGCATCATCATGGGTTGCCAATTACATTCAATTCATAATATCGAGAGCATCATGGTAGCTATGACTAGGGCAAATAATAAACACTGTTCTCTCTCTCTCACGTTCTAATTCTTGCATTAATATTTAGGCAAAGTATAGTGGAAGAATAGTGCTGGATATTCCATTATTGATCTGTTATAAGTATAATAGAATAGAACAGCCCTAAATCCCCGAGTGCAACTTCAGCTCTCTTTAGTTGTACTAAGGAAATACAACCTCATGGAGGCCTTCTTAATTGTTTCATTAATATGGATGTTCCAGGTCAAGTTGTTCTTTGATTGCACTCACGTGATAAGACGGCCATCTTGGTGCAAAAACATTAGAAAAATGTAGCTCAAGATTTGCATAATAATAGAATCAATTTTTTCTCTATTGTTCTTTTCACCAACATGGCATTTGCACCTTGATAAACTCCCCATTCGCAAACGTTTCGGAGATGGTAGTGTCATCTATGTATTTTCATAAGTGTGCATTTTAGACAGCTATATCATTAATCGTGACCAAAAAAAGCAAGGGCCCTAATTTAGTCCCCTGAGCGACGCCCTAGGGAACTGATCCCTACACTTTTTCGCATCCCTCAGTGACTCCCTGTCAGACAACAAATCAATAATCCAATTAATTATACTACTTCATTGGTACATTTAACAAAACACAATTCAGGATATCATGGTCAATTAGGTCAAAAGCTTTACAATGGTAACAGCTATTATATAATAGCACTGTTCCCATCTATACCCTTTGTCCAAGTGTTACGTATAACCAGCAAAGCAACCGTGGTTGACGACTTTGGCACGGTGCCATATTGGTTCGTGTCGAGATTCTCGAGTACAGCAGGCTAAATGTAATCACACACCATAAACTCTTCGGCAACCTCAGAAATACAAGTTGTAAGTGAGGTTAGTCTTAGATCTTTTTTTTTTTTTTTTCAGAATTATCCGGTCGAGCTTAATGAATGAATTCGCACAAAAGCAGAGCTTGAAGCGACCTCTTTGATAGCGCGGCTTCGTGTTTAAGACATCCAATGATTCATTGATTGTGTTAATGCATTCTTATTACTGAGTTAATTGCCTATTTTTATTTCTTTTTCTCTTTGTTAGAGTTTTGAGACTTCCAGTTGCCTTAAACGAGTATGGAAAATCTTGTAACATTTGCCCTTTTATTAGCAAGCGTATTATTTGACGTTGAATGTTCCAGATTTTGTGATAACCAATCCTGTATTGGTGGAGAATGTACCAGTCTAAATACATGCAATGACGATTGCTTTGGGGGAGGGTGCCGTTTAAATTGTACCTCATCTGTAAGAGATTGCACCCAAAATTGCACCGGGGGAGGCTGCGTCGCCAATACTGTTTCCGAGATATTCTGGCAGGATTGCATTGGGGGAGGATGCAGCATTGCATGCTCGTCGGATGTAAAACAGTGTGATCAAAGATGCGCAGGAGGCCGGTGCAATGCAAGATGTGATGCAGAGATATGCCTGCAGGTTTGTAAAGAGGAAGGGTGCAACATGACATGCTTATTAAATGCCATGGAATGCACGCAAGTCTGTACTGGAGGAGGGTGCGAGATGTCCTGTCCATCAAATGTAGACCTATGCATGCAAGATTGCCCTGGTGGAAGGTGCGTCTTTCGATGCTCCGCCAAAAAGTGCATGTTAAGTTGTCCTGGAGGCTCATGCAAAAGATCTGCTAGCATTAACGTGCATCCTCGCTTTTGTATCCTAATATTCTGGGTCTTTAGTTTTGTGGGGCTTGCTGAAGCCTTCTAAGACAATTCCAGTGGATACTAAAACAGTTCTAGTTTCAGTAGCTGATATAGTCTCCATAGCTGGATAGATTAATTAATGTGGCATGTCGCCGGTCGGGAAAACCCTTCAAAATCACGAGCTCGTGATTTCGAAGGATTTCCTCGAGCGGCGAAAAATTCACAGCACTTCAATATTATCGTCACCATCTTTTAATTTCGCCCCACTACAACGTATAAAAATGCAACCATCGCGGAAACTTCTTCGCGTGTTTCAAATCCTGTCATTTACTGAGGTTATAGGAATTAACGATAGGTGAATTGTGTAACCAGGTGTAAATCTTTTACTGTCCACTTGTATCGGGATCAGTGATTGCTCTTAAGTGCTCCTATTATGCATAAATCTTGTAGTAAATTAGCATCCCTGGCAAAAGGGGAATGTAATTTTTGTATCATTTTAAGAAGTGTGAAAGTTTTGCTTGCTAGCTAGAGTTGGGACGCAGTAAAAGGCGTGGTCTGTACCACGAAGCGACCACACCGTTGGCAGGCGACGCGCACGTTGTGACTTCACGGTTTCTTCCACGCTATCTCCATGATCAGATTTAACAGTATTAAACGTTTCCACGGAAACCACTATGGTTGTACTGACCTAGTGATCAATTTAACAGCCGGTAAGCTCTCTTGGAACACGTAGACTCCTGTTGTCTCGGCTAATTGGCCTAAAGCAACTGACTAAAGCAACTTCCCTCTCCAAACATATCACATTTAACAATCAGTGAAAGCTTTTGCAAATTAGCATTTCCTTTGTAAGTGAAGATCGGGCATCGACATTGTTCTCTCGTTTTGCACACGTCTGTGGTCGAGGATGCAGTCTAACATGTGGTTACCGTGGTTACCGAGACAATCCCATAATGCAACACACGTATCAATTTTGGGAAAGTAACAGTGTGGTCCCGCTGGCAGCTCTAAATTTTGTTCCATCAACACTTTTAGCTATGTAACTTAAAGGTAAAACTGGAAGTAACATTTTAACT
>NC_090894.1:8338417-8353417 GCF_036669925.1 Montipora capricornis
CTTCTGATTTGTTCAAATAATGTGTGACAAGAGTGCAGCCTCTCATTGTTAGAATAATAAGTATTGGGTGATATGATCGTTTCCCCCCGCGACTAGGGTTTTAAACACGTCGGGACTTTCATTGAAGGTAGGCTTACAAACTCCGTTCTTTAAGTGCCAGTGTTGCTCACTGAATCGTGTGTGTGAACTTCAATTTATATGCAGTGCGTCGATCTATGAATGGAGGCAGTATCTTGACTTCGGTGGTCACTTTTGTTTTGCACTAAAAGCGCCCATGCATTGCAACTGAAAATATTTCACGCATGAGACGTTTTGAGTGTCTCCACGTGTTTTTAAACAGCCGAAACATAAAACAAAGCTGATGGCGCAAAACAAAGCGGCAAATACAAGCAGGTTGGCGCACGCGAAAAGTTTGTTCGTGCAGTGTACAAACACGAATCCCATACAAAGATCTCCTTGTCATGTTAATCAAATTAATTGAAAGGTGTTAGCATAGATGCCGTTCATTTTACTTGAATTAACACCTCGGAATGCTGATTGTCCAGGTGAGTTGAAGCACAAGTCGTAGGTGATAGTAAAATGAACATTTTACTGATCAATAAGATGTCAATAGTTGCCTTTTTGGCGATTTTCTTTTAAGGACATCAATGTCTCGAAGGCGTCAATAATTATCTTTCCTTTCTCATCCCCAGTTTTTCCAGTGTGAATTTTAACGACCAGAAGAACTTATCTTTCACTGGCTGGAAAGCGAGCGAATTAGTGAAGTAGATGATAGCTTCAGTTTAGCCCGAAGATATAAAATTTCGTATATCTGAATGGTGGATGCCGAATATACATGAAATTGAAAGTTAGACATTTGCTTACCTGCATGACTGTGCATGATATTTCTTGCTTATATTAGATGAAGGTTATTGACCGGGCAATAACGGGGACACCATGCCATGTAATCGAGTGAAATATCTTGAAAGCTTATCTTTCAATGCAAATGGGTGGTTTAGAGGAAAGGTTATTTACCCCGCCGTCATAACCGCGTACGCGTATAAAGATTGTACATGTATTACTCTAGCATAAAGGTATATTTAACTTTTTTTACTTGCTCTGGGATCTTTCCGCGTGTTCGCTTTTTTGCAGCGCGCGATGGTGTATCGTAACAGGCTAAATTTATGGTGGTATTCTTCTAAACACTGTTCAATTGATTTAGAGGTCACATCGAACTCGTGCTGTTCGAAATCATTACAAACTTATTAAAACAAAAACAGTTTTTGACACAGTTTGCAAGAAAGAATTTGCACATGGCATTAACGTGAACAAATTTTAGAATTAAGGGAACGAAGACAGTTACGTTAACGGCAACGCCAAAAAATAATTTGTTTAATCTTTCTGCACGTGCGTCACGCATTTCCGAGTACATTTCTTTACTGCACATTCACACCGAAAAACAACAACGTGAAATCACTAGATTTAAATTAAGGTTTTGACGACGAGGAGATTATGCAAAATTTAGAGTTGCTATTTTCTTCATTTTAATTCCTCATCACTGACTTATGCATCGGTGCAGTTAAAAAAAAATTCTCCCATATTGTTCAACGTGAACGAGATCAAAAGGTCTTTATTTAACGATTCATCCTAAGGTGGTTGTTAAATACAAAACGACACTAAGTCCCCTACAACCTGGACCTTCCTGGGCGGTTGTTGTATTAAAATTTACAACTTCTTTTAAACATTACCCTTTAATTTGAATTTCCCGCGGCAATGACAAGATGACAACTGCGTTCATGTATTGCTAAGGACCGAACCAAGTCTACTCATATGTGGCTGGAGAGCCGATCTCTGACAAACTGGCAATGAAATTAACTTCAAGGTAGACGATGGAGCTCTTCAATATCAATTGCGCTAACAATGACATCTACAGCAACAGCGAGTTTGCTTTGTTTATGCGTGTTGACTATCGCAATAGGAAATTAAAAAAATAATGAGTTAAGTGAGGTTTCAAACCAGTGCAACAATATATTTAAATTTAATAAGCTTAGTTGACTCTGCAATATATTTTACTGCATGATGATGTGACTATGCAATATATTTAATACATTTACCAATCCTCGTACAAATTTTAATGTTATTTCCACTTTGGCTCATGATAGTCACCTAAAATGAACACAATTGCCTCTCAAAAACTCGTTAGGTCTCGGTAGGGAAAGTACAAGATTCACCAGACTTTTATATGGCTATCAAGCAAGTGTTATCAGTTGTATTGTTCCAATTCCCATTTACACGCAAAATTTAAAATCGCTCTAAATAAAATCTCAGCTTAATTTGAATATATTATTGACATATTACTGAGATATTTTTCAAATGTTGTCAATTTCAGCCTTCAGTTTTTCTGTAAAAAAAGACTGTTACGGAAAAAATGATTTGTGCAATTTTAGTCACACAAAAGCACGCTATGGAATGGTTATGCCAGTTGCAGAACGAAATGTAGTCGTTTGTACGAGATCAATGAGCAAGTCGTTAACAAATAGTGGTATTGGTTCCGCGAGTCATCCTTGCGGTGCGTCATATGTGACAGAGAACTCTTTTCGAGTTGCGTCAGAGCCCGTGGGAGGATAGGACAACATTTACAGCTAAGGAAGTACCTGCCGAGTAGAGCAATAATAATATGGGTTTTAAAGAAAATTATCGTTCTTTACGTGCAACACAAATTTTAGCCGGTTCATTTCTTTGCTGTGGTCTGCAAAACAAACCAAGTTTGAGGTTTTGATGACAACTTGAACGTGTAACAGTAAGTCACTAACTTTCTATCTGAAGTTCTTTCAACGTGAACGAAATCGGGAATTATCACGGAAAACTAACGACCGTGCAAAATTAATTTCAGGTGACGTTCTGTCAGAAATTACCGGGTCCCTATCAACGATACTTAAAAATCTCTAAGGGGATGTTTCGTAATACTGAATGTTTTTGTCGAAAACAACAAGCTACAGAAGATGAAAAATACCTTTGGTGCACTATTAAATGTGATCTTGGATTCAAACGAAACTACGACTTTTTTTTTTATCCAAAGCGTTTTTTGTCTCGAGATAAGTGCGCAAAAGGCGCCGGTGAAACTGGTGCATTGAACCAATCATACATGTCTTTGTCTTCTCTTGATCCCAGGATCTGTAAAGACTGAGAACGCCTTAATTAATTTAAAGTGGACTTAAGGGATTTTAAGAAACAACGCCACAAAGCAATTATATCATGATTGGTTGAAGGAGGAAAAGAAATAGCGCCGCACGCATTTTAGCACATCGTTTTGCGGTACTCTGCATATCAGCGACGTGAAATCGCCAAATTTAAGGTTTCGACGACAAATAATTCAGCCACATTGTATGACGTGAGCATTGTAATCGCGAAAAAGTTATGGCTGTGCATGCGAAGTTATATTTTGAGATGACATTCTAGTCGACATCGCGGTCACAGCTTTTAAAGTCTTTTTTTCTGAATTTTGCCTAAGCAAGACGGCTGGATGAATGTACTTCTTAGGTGGTGGATGATTCAGAGATACCAAGAGATATCTCTCTTGGAGATACTTTTTTGTATTCAGTTACGGGGGTTAACAATTCCCATCTAATGAGTAGATTGTTTAGAAAGATGCAGAACATACAGTAAATTTGTCGGTTGCATCAAGAAAACGACAAGACTGTTAGCTTCGGAATCCATTACATGGAGTTAATCCTCGTGTCGATTCGTTTACTGTAGTCATAACTTCTCACGAAAGAACAATGAGAGCACGTGTTAATCGGTAACCAGGAAGAAGTCATTGCCCACCATACATTTTTTGCTAGTCCATAATAACGTTGGACTCCCGATTCAACTCTACAACACTGCGAATCGCCTCCTTGTCGGTTTGGGCTCCTAATCAAATTTCGATTTGTTTGAGTAGTTTTTAGTTTTCAGCATATTTAAGAGGATTGCCCGTGAACTAGCTTCGTAGCTGAATGCATTTCCGCTGTAAATAAAGTATATTTACGTGTTTATTCTCTGCTCATGTGTACTTTGATAATGTCGAATTCTGTGAGCCAAGGGTCACCTGCATGAACATAAGTGACGTATTGTCAGTGTTAATCTAATTCATCATTTAACTTCGTTTTTTCCTCGTTTACCACGATAACAGACACGCTTTACCAATGGAAATTCCGTAAACAAAGTTTCAATGTTTTGTGAACACGGTCAACCACATGTATCTAAGACAAAGACATTATAACTATTTTCCGTGTTCGTCTCTTGGGTCTACATACAAAAGTTAATTTAAGATTCAAATGACGGTTTATTCAACGAATTTGTCAGTTAAAGGCCTTTACTGTTTTTTGATTTTTTTTTCTCCTGTGTTACAACCGTTCGACAATGTCAAATGATATTTCTGAGAAAGATGACGGTGTACTTGAAAGAACCATTCGAAAATAGATTAAGGTGGCCAATAGATCTGTGAGTAGAAACACACGTTCTTCTTCTTGAAAAAGTATATTATAAATATCTTAGAAATGTTGATTTAAGTCTTGCCTTCCAATAACTTTAATGTGGTAGGAGAGAGATGGAAAATTGAAACCGATCAAGGAGACCGCATTGAAAATCAAACAGGTGAACAGATTTCAGAAGTATTTTTAACAGTGTCTGGGCGTAGCAGCTTAAAAAAGTAGTAGATGATCAGTTGCGGTCGATGTACAAACAGTGACTAATTCAGCATCAGTAGGTTGTCTGTGAATGAAAAGAAAAGAAAAGAAAAGAAACCTCGCCATTAACTAATCTGCCCAGGTCAGTTGCGCATTATGACAGGAGCAAGATAAAGAACTGAATTCAAGTCAAGTCGAGGTCTCTTTCTCGCGTGTCTCAATCTTCTCCTAGGGCGGCTCCTCCGCGAAAATACTCGCTCGATAGCCGAAACAAGTAAGCCTGCTCTCTTGTCATCCCTAAGTCAAATGAAACCTTTCGAGGACGGAGAAGACAAGTAGGTTACAAAAACCTCGGCTTTTCCCATACAAGATTTTTTTAGAAAGAACAAAATGTTAAATACTATCTAAATCTCGGGTCACGGTGTTTGATGTAGTAGAGGAAGAATTCTAGTAGTTTGTTCAGTTCTCGTCTTTACAAAGCCGAGTGGGAGGTTTAGAAAAATGGTAAACACACCAGGTTCAAACTCATGGTTGCTTTCCTTAGGTTTTACCGCCGCGGCAAAAAAAATTAAATAGTTCAGTATAACGGAAATTTTGGGTTATGTTGCTTTGTAACGCAGCAACCATATTCAAGCAATCCAACGACGTACATGAGAATGTGTTAACTCGTTTTTGTTGTTCGTGCTGATGACTCGATTCATGTCCCTTGAATTGCTGGAACTGGCAATAATATATTAGGAAAATTAGTGTCGAGCGCAGCTGTGTGATAACTGATATAAAGCAATTAGTTAATTAGCATTGTGTACGCACTGAAGACGTTTGAGCTCCACTCAGTTCGCAATCCCTCATACTTGCCGAGTCAATTTAATTTGATTTTGTTTTCCAATGAGCGGGGAGTCAAATTTTAGCACTGGAATTTTGCTCGTAACGATAAACTCAAAGGCTCGAGTGAAATGAACAATGTTCATTGTGCATCATCGAAACAAATTATTAAACCATATTAACTATGATTAAACAACCAATTTCCTCAGCCCAGCTTAATATGGTTCCGTTTTTTCATGACCGTCATCATTTTGGAAATTCTGTATGAACTGGGACGACGCAAGTCATTGCTATTATATACAACCTTTTTAAAATTGCCAACTACGAATATTGTTCAAAAACAAACTAATTACCAAAACCACGAGTGGAAATAAACAAAACACACCTGGTGAAAGGCGTAATTAACATAAGAACCTTAGCAGGGGGTTGACTACCTCGTCGTTGTGAGAGGACAGACCAAAATAGCGGGCTAGAAGGAACACTACCGGCCTCGGTAAGCCTTACTGTAGGTTGATTTTGTTTTCCAATGAGCGGGGAGTCAAATTTTAGCACTGGAATTCTGCTCGTAACGATAAACTCAAAGGCTCGAGCTTATGAGTATTAGTTTTGTCACACCTAAGGTGTTTAAGCAGTTTAAGCTTGAAATGAGATAAGGTCTCCTAGCAATTTTTCTAAAAATATGCACAAAGGAACTCGAATCATCAAACGAAAGGAAGAAAATACAGATTTCTATCAGTTGCTAGTTAAGTTTACACTCAACTTTAAAAATACATTTTTTACAATGAAGACTTAAAGCCCAGTTTAAATGACTATTGTGAGAGAATATTGAGAACGTCCCTTACCAAAGAACAAAGTTTAGAATGGTTGCTTATTTGCTCTGCGCTCAAACAAATAGAAACAGCTGCATAAACTTGTACCGAAGTTCGTTTTCTTGTCTAAAGATTGGTTGAATGTAGTTCTCATGAGAAATAGGTACAAAAGTACACGGCCACGTCCGCAAATATTTTGACGTTCAAACTACTTTTTTGTTTTCTTTGGAAAAGTGTCAGAATAATATTGAACAAATAAGGTGTCTTTTTCAATTTTTTTTTTCACGTTTAACCCTTAGATAATATTTTAAATGATGCATCCATCAAATTTTTATCGTGAATTATTTCAGTATGCCGATTCAGAGTTCATAGTGGAGATATTGAGCAACTACAGTAACTATGGTAACAGCAAAGGCTACGCCACCAAAAACTGAAATGCATGCAGCAAGCATTTCCATTCATTTGCAAAACAACAACCTGAAATTACCAACTTATGCAAAAAACAGTAAATTTAATTTTAATATAATTTAATTCAACAGCGTTCCTATCGATTCAGATATTTCGCCAACACAGTGGGACAATCGGTATCATTGGATTTCACTTCGTTTTACAGCTAAAGAAGAGAATGGTTTTGTTACTTTCTTCATCCTCAGTGGTTAAGTTATCATTGTTTCTTGCAACTGTAATGAAATCAGTAGAAACAAAGACTGAAGTCAACCATTGCAAACTTTCTTCAGCTGCTGACGACACTTGTAAACAAGAATGCAACAAAGACTGTGATATGACATGCTCAAAAGCTAAATCACCGCTCAAGTCATGTGACCAAGAATGCTGGAGCGGCCGATGTGACATGCGATGTGTAACCAAGGAGACGTGTCATCAGACCTGCGAGTCTTTTGCAAAATGCTTGGGATCAATCTTTTGTAAAACCTCGAACTGTACTCAGAACTGTGACGTAGGGGCCTGTGACATGAGCTGCAGATCGTCTTCTCACTGTAAGCAGATCTGTAACGAGGGATCGTGCAAGCTTAAATGTCCAAAAACTGGAGATCATTGTAAACAGGTGAGTAGTTGTGAAATTGCTTCTTGGACATTCAAAGTTGAAAATAGATTGGTAAATATCCTGAAACTCAGCTGATTTAATGACAACTGTAGCGAACGAACTTACAAAGTGACATGGAGCAATCCGTTATTGGCGTAATCAGTCACCGCGATATCGTCACAACATCATGGGTAGATAATCAAATAACGCTGTCACAGCGCAAAGCAAAGGCATGCAGCCTATGCTAAAGCGAGGGAAAATGCGAGTTAGCAAGTCGCAGTTATTCTTTTAGCTGGGTGGATAAATACGCGCTTTCTCGCTCTGCTGTAAAATACGATGCAAAGTAAAATCGTGTGTCATCATAACGAATTCAAGATCAGTGCTCATTCGAATGTGCCTGTCTGATCAATATTTTTCTCAACACACTAGTCTTGTTGGTTTGGCCATTGTCAAGCAAGCTGCAATGCCAAGCGCTCTTGCAACCAAGATTGCGACCAAGGCAACTGTTCGCTGAGATGCGCCTCGGACGGATGCCGACAGTATTGCAATCGCGGAGAGTGCAAAATGAAATGCAAAACAAGGAACGACTGTTCTCAGCATTGTACATCATTTTTCAAGATGTGCCCATTGGTTTACTGTGAGAGCAAAGAACGATCCTGTAGACAGGTGAGAGAAATGTCAATGACTTGTGACATCATCTTTCTCTAAGGACCTCTAAGCATACTCCACTATAAGGCCGACACCTCCGAGTTAGGTGAAAAATGACGGCATTATTTCCCATTTTTTTCTCTTAAACTGTATGAATGCTGTTCATCGTATTTCTTTATTTTCCTCCGCTGTCCATCTTTACCAGGTGATCTGGTGACGTAATTCGGAGGACTGGGGAGAACAATTTTAACGCCGTATCCCACAACCGCGCGAGGCCTTGAATGTTATTTTCGAATTCATCACGGCAGAGGCGAGGATAGATCTCCGCGGTTTCCACTTGAATGTTCATTCAGTAATTTGGGAGGCACGGAATGATCTGTTGAGTTTTGGCGATGGAAATACTGCAGGAAACCTAAGGCCGCGGGCGGTTGTGGGATACGGCTTTAAAATTTTTCTTCCCAGTCCTCTAAATTACGTCACCAGATCACCTGGTAGGGAGTTGAATGTCGTCTGTCTTCGGATAAGAAGAAGAAAATCACGGAAATGGTTCTTGTGTAGCTCACGGGCTTGCAATTCCAGCCCAAACTTTCGTTTATTCGAGTTTTTGTTCACTCATTTGAGCTTTTGAGCTCAAGTTGTTGTCTCTTATTGTAGTCAGTGCTCATCTTGTATTATGAAGAGTGTCATTTCAATATCTCTCGGTTACCAATTACTTGTTCTTGGGGAAAATGTAGTACACCAGTATTGTTTAAAGACACTCTTTATAACGCGTACACGTTTAGCTGGTATCAACGTTGTATACCTCAGAAAGAGATAACTGAGAACTGTCTCTTTTCCAGGCTCGTTTGGAACAAGGGCAGAAATAATTTTATCCAATCAAATACGCGTGGTATTTTCGAGAAACGAGACTGATCTCTTGATGTTAGACTTCTCTAAAGCCTTCGATAAAGTAGCACACAAACTTACTTAAACTAGAGTACTATGGTATTCGTGGTCCAACTTTAGCCTGGATAGGGTCTGGCTATTGACCGAATGCATAAATGGCGGCCAAAAAGGTATTCTTTTGTTTATGTGCTAATGAGACTCACTAGCCTCGCTCTAAAGCAACATTTCTTTTATATTTTGTCCATGCAAACGAGGCTAGTGAGGCTAATTACTGGGTTGCCTATGGGCAAACCCAGTCGAGGTCTGCGTTTAGTTTGTTTGTTTTCTTTTTTTTCTTTTTTTTTCTTTTTTTTAATTTTTCTTTTTTTTTTTTTCCGTGTCGGTAAAAGTCTTGCCTGTCACTCCCCTGGTAAGTGGTGTCTTTGTGCATAGAGCCTTCTGCGCGTATTTTCTTAGGATCGAGAGGGTAGTGGAACTGCGTAGATTTCTCTGGTGGACACAGTAGAATCATTAACTTAGCCTGCAATGGCGTCGAAAGTCATGTAACGCGAATGGCATTTTAGTGGATCCTTAAACAAAATATACCCTTATGGAGCTCAATAATGGAACGTCAGTTGGATAAACTAGGCAGGAATCTCAAAAGCGACGAGTACTGGACTTCGACAACAATCTATCGCCCGTCGAGACGAAATCAAAGTGAGTTGTATTTACCTGAAGTACATGGTAATTTGACACGATTGAGTTTCTTGTCTTCACGCACGCAATGAAATAGGAAGAGGTTTTCGCCTCTAAGAGCAAATATGTTGTTTGTTTCAATAAATGTTTCGCTGGAAAAGGATTCTTTGGTATTTTCTGCCTTTGTGAATTATAATATCATGTTGGGTATTGAATTTTCGAGCTTAAGGTTGAAATGTGATGTGGGAGAAGTTTTTTAGTATTGCTCTGTAAGCAGGAAGGGTTCACAGGCCTGTTGGAAGCGTGCTTGAGTTTCAACAAAATGAGCCCCAAAATCAGTGAAAACTTGTGACGCAGATGAATAATAAAGTAGCTGCTATTTCCAAAATGATGGAATTACCTGGTGATAAATAACGTCGTACGCGTCTTGGAGAGTAAATTTTGACTTTGCATAAACAAGAGTTGGGCGATTGTGATCTTTGTTTTGACTTCGCTCATTTCATTGTCAAACTTTATAACACTTGACAGAAAAAGAAACTTACAAAAACCCGGTATCTTGCCATCATTTGACACAGATGCTTCACTGTTGGGCGAGTAAACATGCCGCGGTAACTTAATCACGGCGCCCGCTGAATTCCGGCCATGTCACTTTCGATTTTGCAATTTACTTCAACGTAGCAAAAATCTCCCAAAATGTTTGTCGCTGATCGTAACTTTTTATATTCTATATTCACGGTTCAAAATTAATGTTGTTTTCATGTCGTAAATATTTTATTCTCGATATACCGTACGGGAAACTTCCTTCTGCTCTCTCTGAAAACTATGTATCAATAGTTATTTGCTTTTTCATCAATATTTGTTTTGCATAAAGCAAGCTAACAAAATCTGTACCTTACTGAGTTCGCATTTGTTAGCGTTAATAGTATTTTCGGTCAGATGTTTCTGTTTTTTGGGAGGGGTTTATTGTTTTGGTCTCCCATCCTAACACTAACCCTGCGAAACAGGGCTTGACTTCAGTGAAGTTTATCATTACAAAGCTGCTCAGAGGGCACACTTGTGGTGAAAAGAAGTTGTGAGGGAACTTGAAAATTATCAACATGTCAGCCCAGAAGCCAATGTTTCTCGCTTCTCTTTTATTTGTTATTCTTCAGAGACTGGAATGCTGTATTTCAATACCACCAGAAACCCATAAGAGTTGAAACGTGTAACGGCCCCTTGTGTGCTTGGAAACAAGCTTCTGAATATTCAATTTGCTAAGTAACATATTTGGAACAACAAGAGCAAGGGGTTTCCAAATATGGTACTTAGCACTGAAACGTTCAACCAATCAGTTCGCACTGAATATTCGGAAGCTGTGAAAGCGCGTTACACGTTTCAACCCTTATGGGTTTCTGATACCACACAATTAAGTGCCTTCTGATTTTCTGTGGCATGTACCACAGGCAACCCAGTGTATGCTTCACAGAAGCATCTCGTTAGCACATACACAAAAGAATTTTTTTTTTGGCCGCCATTTATGCATTCGGTCTATAGCAAGGGCTCCACAGGTGGTCCTCGAAGGCGAGCACAGTTAGAAGTCTTTGTGAAATCTGCGTTAGCGTTAGCCTATGAGCTTCCCATATACTCTTGCGCGTTAGGTTGCGAGCATTTTTCTTTTCTCCTGGCGGCTAACAAGCCTTGATTTTTTTAGCAATTATTTTTAGCAATGAAAGAGTAAATTTATGTGACGTGCTATTGACTCCCTCCATAGTTAGGCGGAGCAAAGACGATGGTAATTCGAGCCCAAGTGGGTTACCAGTACTGTATCAACGGTAACTGCAAGCAAAACTGCGCTGCCTCTTTCAATTGCTACCAGAGCTGCAAGGGAAGCTGCAAGCAAAATTGTACCACCGGAGACAAGTGTGAACAATCGTGTGGCCTTGATGGAAAATGTCAACAGTCGTGTGACTCCAAAACATGCCAGCAGCGATGCACGGAGGGTCGAAACTGCGACATGACTTGCAAGGCTAAGGATCAATGCATACAGGTATGTTAGCTACCTCTCTGCATTGAAGGAGAAAAGGCTTGCACGGCCGTAGCGGCATAGCTTGGTCCATCGCAGGGTTAGCCCCAATCGTATGTGCCCCGAACCAATTTATACACCTGGGTGACTGGGTGACGAGATACCATGTGGAGTAAGTCTTCTTGTTTAAGGAAGCAACACTTTAAGGTCCGATTCACACGGTACCGAACGAATTTTCCACTGATTGAAAAAATTGACCGCCCATTTCGTTCGCACTGGACCGTATAATATTTTCGCTCTGTTCACACGGAACTGACGAACCGGATTAAAGCTTAGCTTTTTTCAGTGGTTTTACCATCTGTTCATGCGCAGAGCGCTAATTTACGAAATCCAAAAAGGCGTCAAAAAAGAGAAAGGCGAACGAAAGTAGCTGAGGTTCCACGCATCCATGCAACCACGCCTTTGCCGTGCAAACATTTAGACGGTCAAGGTGTTCACAGCGCGCCGGTTAAATTTTCAACCCTACCGGCTGAAAATTCATCCCCGATCTGGGCGTTCAATTTTTTGAACGGCGAGGCCTCTATAAACTTTCGTACGTTTAGCGTGGTTCCATGTAAATGAAACCCCTAAATGCACGAATTTTCAACCGGTAGAAAATTCGTGTGGTACGGTGTGAATCTGCCCTAACAGAGGGATCTCGACCCAGCCAGCCTGCGGCCGGGAGCCCTGCACGATATTACTCCACCGTGCCTCAATCTTCCTTGATGGAGCTTCAGAGAAATTAAGGAGACAGAAAGAGAGATAGACAACTAGGCCGGGCTCTGTGAATTCTCAGAACGTGATTTTAGAAACAGATGTCATTTTCCCTTAACGTCTTCATCGTGATGACTTCATATAAGCTTACCAGAACGCGTTAACATCGCATTGGGTAATGCCGCCACCTTTTCTTTTTGCTTGGTCTTAGGCGGATGTGTCTGGAAATATGATTCCGTCTGCGTTTTACCTAAAAAGTGGCTTAACTGAAATTCACATTCCCTGAGAGCCGGACCAAAACATTCCTCTCCATTCGAACCCTTTTTTATTATTTATTCCCTACAAAACTCCTTCGCGATAGAAGAGTCTTTACTCCTGTCCTGGTGACCTTAGTTGACCAAAGACCCGGGGATCCTGGGAAACTGAGACTGGAAAAAGGGAACAAAAGATATCATTTTTGTATGCACAGCTCTATGGTCTGTTCTCAGGCAAGGACCTATTTCAATTACTCCCCACTGTGCATGATCAAACTTTAACTTTATCTCTGAATAAAAAAATTCGTCGTTTTTATCTCCATAGCGATGTCCCAAAGGAGGGTGCAAAGGTATGTGTGACTCACCATCGTGCGTCCAGCTCTGCAATTCCGGAAATTGTTCGTTGGAATGTCACGGCTTGAATTGCCTGCAGAATTGCACCGGAGGTGGCTGCAATTTGACTTGTTTTACAGATGCAGACACCTGCAAACAACACTGCCCGGCTAACAACTGCACCATCTCGAGAATTCAGAGAAGAAAACAAAATAATGTGGTCTTTTTCAAAGCTTCACCGGGCACGCACGAAGTAACAACCGATGACGTCAGAACTTCCAACGGCCGAAGAAGATTGTGGGATAATTTGTTGGGTGTAAAAATCTTATGCATCATCATGATTTCCTTTATTTATTGAAAACAGCCAATGACTTTGCAGATTCACGATTTATTTGATGTCTTCTGGAAATCAACGACTGACGAGATATGTCCAAATTTAACGTTCATTTTAAGGACGCAAAAACATGTTTCAGCTTTCTCGTGTAAATATAGCAACAATGCCTCACTACCCTTGTCGGGAAACAAGGTATCTGAAAGTAACGAAGTTCCATCGGGACTGGTGTGACAATCTTGGTCCAACTTTTTTACTGATCGATCCTCTTTCCCTTTGTTTCACAACGCACGAATTCGCTAGGCTTCACATACGAACGTATCCAATGGAAGATATTCCCTTCCGCGCAAGACAATTATCACGTACACAAGGAACAGATTTCGCCCGGTTTGCGCCATCTCCAAGGGTCACTTGAAAAAAAGTGACAAAAATGGACAAAATATTGAAGATTAGTAATTTAGATAGATAGATAGATAGATAGATACATACATACATACATACATACATACATAGATAAAGCGTTTATTAAAATACAAATCGCAGTCAAAAGACTGAATTACTTGTAAAAACTATTTACAATAAGTTAATAACATGTAAAATACAATGTAATATAATATCCTAAACTCAAACTTTTTTACGAAAGCTTACACATCTTAGAGTTAATAAAAGTATAAAAGTATGAACATAGTATAATACGTAGCTAAAGGTTATATTAAGATCTCAACAACTGAGAGGCGTAATGCATTATAAACGAACTTGAAAATCTCTTTGTCTTACAAAGTGGAACTCTAAATTTTCTGCTCTTCCTAGTTCTGTAGGTTATGGCATTAAGCGGCGGGAGAAGGTGATGGAGTTTGTGCCCCTTATTATCGACTATTTCCATGAACAGTTTGCATGAACAAACCCCCTTTGGGGAGCGGTCAATCAAGTATATATTTGTATTTGTCATTTTGCATTGCGCAGACTCACCGGGGCTTCACAAGCGCACCAAATGAAAGGTATTCCTTTCCTTTTTTCGCAAGACGACTATCACGAACACAAGCAACAGGTTTCGCACAATCTCTTTCTATGCAGGTATAATTCTTGCAGACGAAAAAAATGGAAAATTGGCCGTAGCGATCGATATCGACTGAAATGAATACTTAAGGGTTATTTGTCGTTCCACGAATCCCAATAAAGAATGATGAAAATCTCTGCAAAGTTAACAAAAATTCCCTGGAGCGAATTAAGAGCTACCTTAAAATTTTCCAACTGTAAAGGTCTTAGCCTGCTAATCACTTTCCAGCAATAAAAATTGGGATTCCCTGATTTCGTTTTAAGATACAAACGTTTAAAAGCAAAATATAGCGTATTTCTAGATGGCCTTTTTTGTTTCCATAGTAATCTATTACGTCACATTAATAGGTGCACCTTGTTAAGCAGTGATTGGTGTTTCAAATGGCATCATGACATTGTCTTTATGTGAAACAGTGCTGTAGGGAGAATCGTTCTTGTTAGACATTCACTCAGAATTGCTGGTGTGAGCCACCAAGGCTCGGGAAAAAACGGCGTTTGCTTCTACATCCGTTTGATTTTGCTGAACGACTTTCAACGATGTTGACTGCTGGGGTTGGCAAACGATTTCAGCACATCATTCGACAACGGCTGTTCAGTCCCATGCTGCAGCCGCGGTTGTTACTATGGATACCTCATTGAGAGACCGATTAGTGCGCAGAAGGGGAGAAAACGGTTTCAACTTCATTCAACATTCGCGATAACAAAGTTGAATGTTTCAACACGGTTAGGGGAGGAAGAGGAGAG
>NC_090894.1:8355917-8358417 GCF_036669925.1 Montipora capricornis
GCGCCCATTGCTACTGCGCATCTTTTTGCACATGTCACGCACACGTCATGCATCGTAGACCACGCAAGTAAACACGATGCTAAAGGCGCAAAAATTTTCCACAAGAAGGGAACATGAAAGTATGTGGCATCATGGGATAGCTGTGGACCCAGGTCTTCTCGGAAATGTCACGCAATGGCGCTTTGAGAACTTCGCAGCGATTTTACTCTCTTGAATGCTCGGTGACCCCCATTTTTCTTTCCGTAGATCACTTCCTTTCTCGATTTTGTCCGTTTTAATATAAAACAAAAAAATCTGTACGTGAGAAGTTACAAATATTTGGCCTTTTATGCTCTCGTGCGACAGAAGTTTTCTTTCTTAGACTAATATGTATCATTTTTCAAGGTCTATTTCACCTCAGAAATAGACATCAGCTGCAAAGGTTAATTTAGTTATATTGGTTATGTTGAACTGAGTACGTTTACCTGATCTAAATTTCACTCATGTAGCTTTTTTATTGCTGACAGTTGTAAGCTAAGATCGTCTTAAAGTAACGCAATCTTCTAAAAATGCACCTCATGATCTCGAAAACGAGCACGGTGACCCCCCATTTTTTTTGCCTTTTTGGCAAAAGTAGATCATTACCTTTCTGCGTGGCAAGTTTTAAAAAAATCTGTACGTGGGAACGTTTTGGGCGCGAACGTCCTTAAGTATTCTCTTGAACCATAACATTCACAGCTTAAAATACACAGAATCATGTCAAATCCCTTACATCGTACAGCGATTTAAACTTTTATTTTATATTGAAAGGAGTGATCCTCGCACTAAGGACAATTTAAATGAAGCAATTGTCTCTTATAAATATCTGAAAAATTCAGGGAGTTTCAACGGAGCTTTAAATGGAATGGATGATCAAGGGTTCGAATTCCATTTTTCAGGCCCCACTTGTTCAAAAGGTGGATAACGCTATCCGCCGGATAAATCACTATCCATTGACTTATCCACTATAGTGATTTATCCGGCGGATAGCGCCATCCATCGTTTGAACAACTGGGACCAGGTGTCTATAGAGTGTTTTAACTCACATAATCAGTAACCTTGTTTTTCCACTGAAATAAAAGAAATCGTTTGCATGATAATAGAGCTCAACAGGCCATTTTCGAAATATCAAATATTCAGCTTGATAGTGAGGCAGTGAGTACAAAAACAATAGAAACGCGTTGGATTGAATGTGAAAAATATTTGCATATTATCCACTTTCCTTTGTCTTTGTCGTCTAAACCTCTCCTTCAAGCTGAATTTTAATCTATCAAAAAAAGGCCAATTCCAGGAGGATTAGGGAAGACCTTAGACACAAATGCCCAGAACCAGGTTGCTGACCAGCGGTTTTCGTTAAAACAATGGTTTGCTGGGGATGCTCAGTCTCGCGGGCTCAGAAAACCTGCTTGTGGTCATTGTTATTTAAGGTTTTTTGACGATTAGTTGGGAACACCAACATGGCCGCCGTTCCATTGTTTAGCTACACCAATAGGCTTAGCTACATAATTCCGGAACTTTTTTGGGAATTGTTGAGATGAAAAAGAATTTTAGGAAGTCTCGGGAATTTTAGAAAAAAATTGACAATTTCGAGAATTTTAGAGCAATTTGAACTTTCACCTGACATGCTGGAAACATTTCACAGGCAAAAACGTTGACTAAACGTGTTTTTTTTATTCCAACCGGATTAGTCCGTTCATATCCATTCCTTATCAGCGATTATTCACCAAAAGGGTTCCTACAGTGCATCTAAGCAGCGGTTTCTCACCGTAGTTTCAGAATCCGGATCTTTGCTTGATAGGAAATATGCATATGGCAGACACTTTGCACTATAAGAAACGAAATTTATAAGGATTTTCGGAAATTTTAGAGAGTTTTTGGAGAATTTTAGACATTTCTAAAAGAATTTTAGAGCTTTTGTTTGGGAAATTTCGGAAAGAATTTTAGGCCATTTTTCGGGAATTATGTAGCTAAGCCTATACACCAACATGGCCACCGTGACGTCACATGAAAACACTCTATAAGAAAATTGCTTAAATTTTCCTGATAAGCGCGAGGATCACTTCTCCTTTCTCTCTGTAAACCGCACTTCAATCATATACATTTACCTCAATAATGGTACATATTACTGTAAATATTAATATAATTTAAAATAGCAAGAATCATCTTATATACTTATACCATTAAAAATATCTAAAACAATCATGGCGAATAATAGCGGCTTGAACCATTTCATGGTTTAAAAAACGACGAATCATCTTATATTAGCTATACCGTATAGAAATGTCTAAACGAACATGGTTTTGAATCATGTCGTATACAAAATAACTTAGGAGGTTTCATTTTCACCCAAGACAATCGTAGCTGCGTTGGGTCATGCGATGCAAAATTACGTTATATGATATCATACCTGATGGTACTGAGCGACTATTCAATCGATCAGATAAAATTAACAAAACTTTCAATTTGTCAGCAGTGAAAAATC
>NC_090894.1:8363417-8378417 GCF_036669925.1 Montipora capricornis
ACTGAAACAAGCGCTTAGGCTTAATCAGTAAACGCAGGCTATATTCTTCAAACGATGTCGTAAAAAGTGTAATTAACCGAACCGTAAAATGAGAGCTAAGAGTGCTTAGGCCGTAAATGACTAGCCACGGACACGCGTAGCCACTCTCCGTAGCCGGCTACGCGTATTACTAGTTTTCTTCAGTTGACATATTCCGTGATCACCAATTTAAATTGGTAGCTACGCGTAGCCACGCGTAGCCACGCGTAGCCACTCTCCGTAGCCGGCTACGCGTAAATAAGAAAAAGTCCCGGGGTATTCTGCAATTTAGCCTAAAGTTTGACAATAAATGAGCGAATTCAAAACAAAGATCACAATCGCCCACCATTGTTTCTGCAAAGTCAAAAATTTACTCTCCAAGACGAGGTTATTTATCACCAGGTAATTCCATCATTTTGAAATAGCAGCTACTTTATTATTCACCGGCGTCACAATTTTTTGCTGATTTTGGGGCTCATTTTGTTGAAACTCAAGCACGCTTCCAACACACCTGTTTATTTTCATGAAACCTTTCCTGCTTACAGAGTTATACTAAAAATATTCTGCCGTATCACGTTTCAACCTTAAGCTCGAAAATTCAATACACAACACGATATTATAATTCACAAAGGCAGAAAATACCACAGAATCCTTTTCCAGCGAAAATTTTATTGAAACAAACAACATATTTGCTCTTAGAGGCGAAAACCTCTTCCTATTTCATTGCGTGCGTGAAGACAAGAAACTCAATCGTGTCAAATTACCATGTACTTCAGGTAAATACAGCTCACTTTGATTTCGTCTCGACGGGCGATAGATTGTTGTCGAAGTCCAGTACTCGTCGCTTTTGAGATTCCTGCCTAGTTTATCCAACTGACTTTCCATTATTGAGCTCCATAAGGGTATATTTTGTTTAAGGATCCACTAAAACGCCCTTCGCGTTACATGACTTTCGACGCCATTGCAGGCTAAGTTAATGATTCTACTGTGTCCACCAGAGAAATCTACGCAGTTCCACTACCCTCTCGATCCTAAGAAAAAACGCGCAGAAGGCTCTATGCACAAAGACACCACTTACCAGGGGAGTGACAGGCAAGACTTTTACCGACACGGAAAAAAAAAACTAAAAAAAAGAAAAAAAAGAAAACAAACAAACAAAACGCAGACCTCGACTGGGTTTGCCATAGGCAACCCAGTAAAAATAACACCGAACAAATGCCCTCCACTTCTAGACTGGGATTGCCATAAGGCAACCCAGTAAAAAATAACACCGAACAAATGCCCTCCATTTCTAGACTGGGTTTGCCATACGGCAACCCAGTAATGACACCGGAACGAGGCGGAATGAAAACAGAATAAGGCAGAATAAACCAGAAGGACATTAGAATCAAGCTGATTAGCGTGGACCGGAATGGCAAGGAACAAAAAGTAATTTTTATCATGCTAGACTGTGAATGAATAAATGTTGCAGAATAGAGAGACTGACAAAAAAAATTACATTAAGGGGAAGTAACAAGGCTTGGGACGAGTCACGATATGTTCTCACAATTCTTCATATAAATATAGTATCAACGATTGATCTTTTTCCTGTGCTTCTGATTTCTTTCATCAAACAAGGAAACACTGCGTTCAGGTTCGATGGCATTATTGCCAACAATTGGGAAGAGAAAAAGAGTCTTCCGGCCGTTTGCGCGAATATATTTCCGTATATCTCCATCACGTGTGGGTCGTGGGAAGCAGGCAAGCAGCAACGGTAATGAGTTCGTGGTTCGCTGAACTTGATTGTGATTGGTCAATACACAATTGACCTGTCAGAATGAAATAAAAATGTTCACGGGTTTTCTGACTCGCACAGTGTAAGCCGCCTCTGAGATCCATAGACAAAAACAATTAGAATAACATTATGTTTCTCTTACTACTCTACTTGTTCATGAAAAAAATGTTACTTCCCCAAGAAATAAGTATTCATTTAGCGACGAATATACCTGTCAAATTTTTCTCGTGATCGAAGTGTTCCAAATGTTAGAAAAGGCAAAAACACATGCAATCCCTTAGGGAATCACGTGACATAACAAAAACTGACTGAAACAACCGAAAATCGGTCGGCGCTAACTAAAACACCAAATTCTGGCATTTTCAGGTTCATTCCGGTATATTCTGCTTTATTTGGGTGTCATTCCGGCTCGCTCCGGTGTATTCCGGCACCATTCTTGTTCATGTCGTTTCATTCCGGTGTTATTCCGCCTCATTCCGGCATATTCCGGTATATTCCGTTCCGTTCCTGTGTTTAGTAACGCCCTATCAAGGAATGGAATTGGGTGTCTCGGAAACAAAGACCCTCAGGCCCTAAAGCCGTGTTCACATTAGGCCTCAATTATGATCGAATTATAATCGAATTAAATATGAAATGGGTTCACATCAACTAATTGCAGTCCCTGATTATAACTGGATTATAATTACTTCAAACAACCTCAAAGGGGTTGTTTGAAGTGGGTGACCCGAAAACACTGACCTCCGGTCCATGGACCCCTCTACGGACTGGGTCCACGGATTGCCTCACGGACCGGTCCACGGACTACCCTTACGGACCTCCTATACGGACCACCCTAAAACAACATAGAAATGAAAATCAATGAAAACTAAAGCTGAAATAGACTTACCAGTTGTCTGGATAGACCACTCGTGTCGGCGAAATCTCAACCGTAACGCTCCGCAAATTCAACAGACTAAGGCTCAGGCTCGGGTACAAAGTCTATCAATCACATATTGCCCCTTCCTTCGCTGTGGACCGGAATCCTTAGAAAAAGATTGATAATAAGTAAGCTCTATTTGTATTTTCTTCCTTAATTTCCTTCCGCCATTTTGTTCGGATCATTCTCCCGCGGGTTTGTGAACTCACCCCAGGCTTCACGATATCTCTGTCCTGAACTTAGTTTCGAAGCCTCAGGTCAACAGCGAAGGAAAAGACAACACCTGAGCCTTAGTCTGATTTGCGGAACGTAACGGCTAGATTTCACCGGCAAGAGTGGTTAAATCCAGACAACCGGTATAAACAAATTTTCAGTTGTCATTTATTTTTAATTCTGTGTTTTTTGGGGTGGTCCTTGGAGGGAGTCCGTAGAGATAGTCCGTGGACCGGTCTGTAAGGCAGTCCATGGACCCGGTCCGTAGGGGGGTCCATGGACCGGGGGTCACTGTTTTCGGGTCACCCGTTTGAAGTAATTACAATGCGTAATTGAACAGAATGGCGCGCACGTGGTGGTATGAACAGACGAAACGTCTGATCTCTTTATGGAGCGAAGGTTTGGATTTGTCTTCTTCTATTCTCGGAAGCTATCCTTGGTTCTCTTCTCGCCTCAAGCACATGATGGTGATGATAATCGTGGCAGCCACGCGATACGGCGCCATTTTGTCTCACACTGCGAGGTTACTCTGCCTATTGTATTTAAATGTTGCAATTGGCAGATGTGAACAGAACCATAATTGAATACATTTGAATGGAGTATAATAGCCGGAATTATACTTCAGTTGATCATAATCAACGTTGAGTGTGAACACGGCTTAAGATCCCGGACTTCACACCAGTCCATATCCCAGGAAAGTCAAATATGACAGACTACCTATCCACACACCCGCTACAAGAGAGTGCTCAAAACAGACATGACAAGTACATCAAGGCCATCATAGACACAGATCATGCAGTCATCCTGGACACAATAACAGCAGCCACAGGGAAGGACACCGAGGTAAGGAAGTTGAAGGCAGCCTTGCAAACATGCAAATGGGACAAAAGTGACCCCGACCTAAGACCATTCTGTGACATCAGAGCCGAGATCTACACTGCTGAAAGAGTCTTGCTGAGATTCGACCGGATCATCCCGGCAAAATCGCTGAGAGATAAGATCATCCAAGAGATTATGAAGGTAAGAGAAGTAATCCCTCATACTGGCAATCCCTCTTAAGTTATTTTTAGATCTCCTGCGAGATCCGGTATTCTCACGAGGGTTAACTGATAGCCAATCACATGTCCTCGTTTTTACCAATGTTGACAGCTGAGCGAATTCCCACGCAATGATTCGCGTCGTTCGCGATTTACCATCAAACAAAAATGGCGGAGGATGTTGAGACAAGCACGTATATACATTTTGTGGACGAACGTGACTTGTTGACTACAGAGTTAACCGATTACAATGACTTATGTTTTGAAACCTGTATCTTGGAAGGAGCAAGTTATGTAACCGACAGGATTTTGTACAGAATGGCAAATGGAAGACTATAGTCGATAAGTACGATCTCTGCGACTTTAATAAACGCAGTCTCGGTTTCCTTTGCGGGATTGAAATATGATGACTTAATTCTTATATGGTGATAGAGTAGGCATATAAAGCTCTACAACAGTACCAAAAATGAAAGGAAAACTTGAATCAAGCGTCCGATAAAAATTTTTGAACCCGTGTTATCGGATTCAAGTGAATTTGCAAAGCACGTATGTTAAATATAGCTGTCTCCTTAAAAAAAAGATTTAACACGGTTTCGTATATGGCACAACCTTGAATGTGGTATCATTGAAAACTAGACAATTAAGCGATTTCAGTTATAGATGTTTGAAACCTGTATCTTGAAAGGATCGAGTTTTATAAGCGACAGAATTTTGTAAACATTGGCAATTCGCAGACTACAGTCAACAAGTAATATATCGCTGACTTGTTTAACGCGTTCTTGATTTTCCTCGCGGGATTAAAATATGACGACTTAATTCTTAGATATTCATAAATTAGACAGATATCAGACATGAAAGGAAAACTTGAACAGACAGTGCGATAAAAATGTATGAACAAGTGGTATCGCATGGAAGTCAATTTGCAAAGCACGCATGTTAAATACACCTGCATCTTTCAAAATTATTAAACTCGGTTTCGTACATTGGACAGTGTTGAAATTGGTGGCACTGTAAACAACACAGTTAAGCGATTTGAATGATATATCTTTGCATCTTGTATCTTGAAAGTAACGAGTTTTATAGGCGACAGAATTTTGTACACAATGAAATATCGCGGACTACAGTCACCAAGTAACATATTCCTGACTTGGTCAACGCGTTCTCGATTTTCTTAGCGGACTTAAACTATGGTGACTTAATTCTATGATATTCATAAATTAGACAGCTAACGCTTTCAAACAGTACCACACAACTGTAAGATCGGATTGAAGTCAATTTTGCAACGCACGCGTAAAATATCTCCCTCTTTCAAAATTATTTAACACGGTTTCCTACATTAGACAATCGTAAAATTGATATCAGAGTGAATTATGCAGTTAACCGATTTCCATGATATATGATTGCAAACTGTATCTTGACAGGGACGAGTTTTGTAAGCGACAGAATTTTGTAGACGATGAGAAAGTGCGCACTAATATGACGCAATGCAACCAAGGTAAACATATCTGCATCTGTCAAAATTATTTAACACGGTTTGATAGATTGGAAATTCTTCAAATTGGTATCACTGCAAACTAGGCAGTTAAGCAAGGATGTATGTTTGAAACCTGTATCTTGCAACAATGAATTTTATCAGGCCATGAAACTCAATTTTGAAAACGGAGAGTGGCATCGTACAGAGTGATTTGCTGCACTTTCCCTCCTTCACGAAACTTCCACGTAACGCGCGCGGTAACATTTTCCGCGGGAAAATTGATATCATCTAAAAATAACCTAAGAGGGATTACGATGGGAATGGGGCCAGTATGAGGGATTACTTCTCTTACCTTTATAATCTCTTGGATCATCACAATAGCACACAAGCAAGGGCATCCAGGCATCACAAAAACTAAAGAACTAATGCGGAAGAAATATTGGTTCCCAGGAATGAATAGAAGGATTGAGAATATAGTCAGCACATGCTTCAGCCGCCAAGTAACAGAACCAGCAAAGATGACTACCCTACCAGAGAGAATCTGGGACACAGTCGAAGCCGACCGCTCCCCAACAATGAATACGTGTTGGTCGTGACTGACCAATACTCCAGATACCCAGACAGAGAATTCCTCAGATCAACTGCGGTGAGAAGATGAAGAGAATGTTCGCTACGCATGGAGTAGTTCAGACAGATAATGGACCACCGTTCAACTCCAACGACATCAAGGAATTTGCAGGTGAAGTTGGATTTCGGCACAAGAAGGTAACACCGAGGCACCCCAAGGCACAAGGCCAAGTAGAAGGCTTCAACAAACTCGTTAATAAAACAATAACTATCGGCAACCAGGAAGGCATCAATGTTCATGAAGCCATCTATGACATGCTGCAGGCGAACCGCGATACACCACACCCTGCGACCGGAAGTCCCCATACGATCTGATGATGAACAGGGAAATCCGCACCCATCTGGAACATTTTCCTACAGACCTACCCCCAGAAGACCACTGAAGAAACAAGGACCAGAAGTACAAAAACAACGTTAAGGTATACCACGACAAGAGACACAAAGCGACAAAGCACAGCTTAGAGGTTGGAAAAGCAATATTATAGTCAAACGTGACCAGAAAAGAAAAGCCCCACATGAACCCCACATCTACATAGTTACAGAGATAAAATGATCCACCGTAATGACGAAAAGAATAGACGAGTTCACGCTCTTGATTGCATCATGGGTAATCAGGGCAACATGGCTGGAAATTCAAAGGTTTATATGGAAATTCAAAGCAAAATATACTGTACGTGACTCTACTTTATAGACTTTCGCCTTCATAAACCAAACGAACAAGTTCATGTTCACAACTGAGATTTTGCCTCCATAGATTCTCTTTATTTTTGTGCCTATGGAATTACAGGAAATGTATGGCAGAAACTCTTTTTAATAAAATAATTTCACAATAGCCATTCTCTCCAAATTTATTCTGCCGCACCTTTGGGCGCATATCCTCTGTTTTGGAAAATTGCATGTCATGAATACTTTTCATCGTTTTGAACTTCCTTACAAACCTTTGAATTTCTCTCCATCTTGCCCTGATTACCCATGATACACTCAAGAGCGTGAACTCGTCTAAAGGAGATGGTAAAACCATTTGTCGTGACCGCATCCAAGGTCAAGTTACTAAAGACCGCGGGTAAGCCCACAGACACGGAGGAGGAGAGAAATCAGCAACTGAACAGATAACGCCAACATTCAGAGAGAAAGAACCAGCCGTATAACTCGAGCCAGCAGAAAACTGACCATGTAACCAAGCAGGAAAAACCCAACCGAGGAGATCGCAGACGACACATATTTCAGTGTTTGATAGTAAAGTGCGTGACTTTGAAAAGTATTAAGAACTAGTCATAATGCACACTAGTGAACACTCATGAGAACACTGACAAGACGCATTACTGGACAATGATCAACAATTATATTAATCGAGGTGCTGTTGAAAGATTGATTTCGGTGATTACAATAATGATTTTGTGTAATTGTAACCAATGCAAGAGCATGCGTAAATAACTGTTGATTAACTAAAGGGAAGAAGGTAGCAACTTGATGCATTACTGAGTACGTAATGATACAGGGCACGTGATTGATGTAATATACAATAGCACATGGTCATGAACTAGAGAATATATATCATCCAATATGAAAGAGCTTTACTCATACCTTTACTATAACTTAAACCCATAAATCGGTCACCACACGTACCATCCTAATTATTTTATAATATGGAATAGACTACCTTTCACTGTTAGACAACCAGCTACCATTAGCGCTTTCAAGACAGTAGTAAAGACTTATTTATTAACTAAGATCTAATTAATTTTAACTACAGTATTTAGCACAAGGTTTTAATGAATTATTGATATGTTCAAATACGTAGGATAAGTTTTAGAAAGTTTTAGCACATATAATCATACCATTGTAATCAATTAGTTTTTATTGCTGTTTATTTTTGTGAAGTTCTTTATACGCACATACATTTGTATAATCATTTTATAGAATATGCGCACTATAAATAATAAATTTTATTTATTCATTCATTTATTTATTTACCGCACTGACCCCTGAGAGTGACACTTAATAGACTGAAGTCTGTCTAACGCCAGACGATTTCACTCGTGAATTGGGCGCGGCCTGCAGCATCTGAGATGTGAATGTCCCCATTAAAAGTGTAAACAAAGATTCTCCTTTACTTTGCTAACAGACTAATCAATTGCCTTGGGATGAATAAAGGCAGTGTCTGAAACCAGGAGGCTTTTAGTTTACAATAATTTCGTCATCACATAAAACTACCCCGAATTGTTAGAGCGACTTTCATATGACCTTGAAAATAAACGTAAAAACAGAAGGTAAAGAAAAATGCAAAACATTTGGCTTATCGAACAAAAACAAACGAGCGCGAATTTTCATTGGCTTAGCGAACACGGATGCAAACACCGTCATCTCTTCATGGAACTTTCTGGAAAGTTTTGCTTTGACGTAATTTGAAATGCAGTAATGTGATTGGGCAATCGAAATGTTTACTGCCCATATTTGGAGTTTCCTTGGCAGGAATAAGTAGAAGCTTTGTTTTAATCTTGCCACACATTGGTCCGTGTAACAAATTGCGAACACTGTTTCAAGGTTGTACGAAAGTCGCTCTATCAGGATTCACCACGCTCCTGGTTACAAAAAATGACAAAATAGTTGAAAAAAATGGAAGAAAAATCACGGGGCTAAAACCGAGTTTTTACTGAGGGGAGTGTATTGTGTATTCTGCTTGTTCACATCAATCCATGGTGAATATTCTTGATGCAATGTCCGAGATGAGCCAATCGACTCCATCCAGCAGCCTCTCCCCAGTCACAGCACTGCACCACTGAATGTTCCAGTGATGTGTCTTGATGGATTCCAGATCAAGAGCCTGTGTATTCAATTCACAGTAATAAGAGGCTAATAATATTATTACCACCAATGATGATGACGAAATAGAACTCAAAAATTTCAAATTATCTTTGCTGCAGCTTCCACCTTTTGTAGAGCTTTCAAAACAGATGCTCTCAGTTTGGAGAACTTCCAAAAGTTTCCAGATATCTTTTGTAGAGCGATTAGGGCTAGAAAACACTTTTGGTGTTGTTTATTTGTCTGTAGTAGAGTAACATGTACACTGACATGTGTAATGTGACCTGTATGTGGTGGTATTTTAGACCCACCACACTCCACATTAGAATACCCTATACAGTCATACAATGCAGATTTCCTGTACAGTTTTCTCCCTACTACCTACCTTACATACTTACAGTAGTTACAGTAACATTACTAAAAACTATGCACACACAATACTGACATTACAAGTGAAACTAAAAAAAAGGGAGGAGGTGAAGGTAATAACAATTCTACATATAGCCATCACCTTGCATTCCACTTGAGAGAGGTATGTAGAGGCTAGGGCACAAGAACATTGACAGGTACGAAGATACAACAACATTAGTTAGAGTTAGATTTACATACAATAAGAGTATAACATTTTAACATTATTATAGTAAAATAATAATAATAATAATAATAATAATAATAATAATAATAATAATAATAATAATAAGCAGGTGCTTCCAGTAGTAATTGGGGCACTGGGAACAGTTCCAAAAAGGCTTGAAAGCAACTTTAAGCGCATTGGCAACACCACTTCTATAAAAATAATTCAAAAAACCGCTCTCCTTGGCACAACAAGAATTCTGAGAAAGGTTCTGGAGCGGTGAAAGCCATGAAAAAATTTGGGTTTCCTTAAGCAACTTGTTGTTGCCTGGCCCCTAAGAAGATAACCCAGATCCAACTCTTGGAAAAGCCAGTGCTGAATCCATAATAATAATGATGATGATGATGATAATAATAATAATGATAATAATAACCTGACGTGACATCACTGTTAAAGATTCAGTAAATTCCACCTGTAAACTCATTGATATGACTGTCCCATCAGATAGGAACATTGCATTGAAGGAAATCGAAAAGAAAAGCAAGTATAAAGATTTAGAAGTTGAAATACAGAGAATGTGGCAGATGAAAACCATAGTGCTCCCTGTAGTTATTGGTGTGCTTGGCACAGTAAAAAAAGGAATGGTAGAAAACATCGAGAAAGTAGCAAAGAGTGCTTCTGTGACAGAGATTCAAAAGATCTGCATGCTGGGATCTGCGCGAATCCTCAGAAAGGTGCTTGGTATCTGAAGAGAAAGATTGACTTGAGTGACTGATGCCCCAGGTGCATGATTTGCGCCCAGCTGATGCACGAAAAGAACCCCAGCAAAGTCTGTGATGGTATACATAATAATAATAATAATAATAATAATAATAATAATAATAATAATTTAATTGAGCGAATGTGGTGAATGAAGGCCACAATGATCCCAGTTGTGATTGGAGCGCTGGGACTAATAGAAAAGGGCTTGGAGAAATACACCAAACAAATCCCGGGTAACATCAAAATTAGTGAACTACAGAAGATTGCACTGATAGGAACATCTCGCATTCTAAGAAAGACACTCTCCATCAAGTAAGATAGACTTCTACCTCATTTTAGCCCTAGGCCCAAGGAATGGGCTCAATCGTGTTGTAAAAGTTAAAGGAGATAGTCATAAAGTCATAAAGTTAAAGGAGATAGAATAATAATAATAATAATAATAATAATAATAATAATAATTAAAAATATTGAAGATCCGTTACCAGGATTCATGCTAAGAAAGAAGTAAAATCGTTCTCTGGTAAAAAGTTTTGAAAAAACTATGAGCTTTCGACAGACTGAAAAAGATCCTTTACTACTAGGAGAAAGGAACATATGAGGAACTTGAAGCATTGTACTAAAGGCTCAAATGTCGCAAAACACGCGTGGACTTTTAATCATGATATTGACTTTAACAATTCTAAAATCATTGACAAAGCGAACAATCGGAGTAGAAAGACATTGGAGTCATGGCACACGGCAAAAACTGTTGGGGCAGACAATAATTCGTGCCCGCTCCCAAGACAATATCACATTCTCTTAAAGAAACACTAATTTTCTTAGCATTTTTAACATTCTTTCTACTACATGCTTTTATCCTTTAATTTATGCGAATTTTTTGTTATATTTAAATTTCTTGCGCTTTTAGGCTTCACACATTTTTATCCGTTGAAGGCAGCAGTTCAGTCTGTCGAAAGCTCATAGCTTTTTCAAAACTTTTTACCATGATAATAATAATAATAATTGCAAAATTAAGTCTCATAGCCATAAATTGGGTATGAGACAATTCTTTTTCAATACAATGTGCTTATTACAGAACAATTCTGACATTCTAGTGATCACATAACTTCTCATTTGTTCAGAGGTGCTTAGAATTCCCCAAGAAACTGGCAAGCGTTGCTAAATTTTATGTGCTACCGGTAGTTGTTCTTTAGTTTCTTCGGGTTTATGTATTGGACTATGCTTGTTAATTGCTGTACAATCAAATTAAATTATTTGAATAAAAATGTTGGCTCAAATTGCTGCAATTGAGTTTCAGAGATGCTAGCGTTAAAAAATTCTGGGAGAGGACCCCAAACCCTGACATAAAAACGTGGTCACTGATTTCCTACATGTTGACTTCAGCCCCCCATGTTCACATGGAAAAACTTACATCTCTAATTTCTTCAGCTGATAATGCTCCGGGCAGATCCTGCTTGTTTGCAAAAACCAGTAGAGTAGCACCAGCAAGTCTCTGATTAAGAAAAAAAAGAAATACTCGAATAAGACAAAGAAAAATTTCAAGGGCAAAATGTAACCTAGTCCAACACGTTGATCAACAGTTGACCGATTTGTCGATCAACACTCACTCAGCACATCTCTGACATGCGGCAGATGTATATATATATATATTTTTTAATATAAATTTTATTGAATATAAATCAAATAACATATACAAACAAGAAAGGTAGTACATAAATAATAGTTGTAGTATAAAAAGAAAAAACAAAGAAGGAAGAGCTCAGTCCATACATTCTATTACTTTGACATTTTCTCAATACCATCTACCATCCGGTTTCTTAGTTTACAAATTCTTGTTGTTTTTCACACTTTCCCTGACATAAAAAATTTATTCTTCTACAGTACTGTCATCTGAACCGAGTTTATTTGCTTAGCTCCCACTAGTCTACTATTATAGCTCTGTGGTAGAGCAGTTTCAACTCCTGCTAAGGAGGACTCTGACTTTTTCCGAGTATCCTTGAGTCATCATTAAAAATACATCTCTTCAATTCTAGTACTGTCATTCAAAATGTCTCAGACTTGGGGCACTTTCCTCTTGTCAGAACTGGCCAGCAAGACCCCTCAGTTTGCAAAGAAAATGCAACAATTTGAAGATACTTGCAAGATAATCCATCGCATTCTACTGGAGGAGTATAATATATCATCCTTTAATAATATACATGAAAAAATAGGTACGCATTGCATACATGTGGTAGTGCAGTAACTGGACACAGTGCTTTATTCCATAACTGTCAACTGAGCTGAGTTTTGTTTTCTTGGACGTAATATGTAGCTCTAATTATAGTACACGATATTGTTTTGGTATCGTAAATCATTATACATGAAGTTAAACTTCTTTTTGACAGCAAGTTTAAGCAAGTACTCTGAGCATGGGACAATTTCCACAACAAAAGCTCACTGAAGTTATCCCCGTCCGGTGGGGTTAGTATCTGGATAGGAGACCTCGAAAAAAATTTTGCTTTGTTCAATTTTTCTATTGTTCTTTTGGCTGCACAATGAAATTGAAATGGTGTCGATTTCAGCGGCCCCCTGTGATCAAGTTACCTTGCATGTTACTAACAACTGGATACATCTGTGGCAAAATGATGGCAAGACATCAGATTGTTGCTTTGTTAGTTAGTTTTTTTTTCCTTTCAAGTGTTATACTAAAAGTTTGAAAAAAAAAGTGCGAATTCAACAGAAAGATCACAATCGTCCAACTCTTGAGGTTGACTATTGTTTCTGCAAAGTCAAAAATTCACACTTCTAGATGAGCTTATTTATCACCAGGTAATTCCATCATTTTGGAAATAGAAGCTGCTTTATTATTCATCAGCATCACAAATTCTTGCCGATTTTGGGGCTCATTTGTTGACATTCTTGCACGCTTCAAACAGACCTGCTTATTTTCATGTTTCACCCACTACTTATTTTCCGGTGCGGCTGTTTAATGACATGAGGATTTGAAAAGGCTTTTCAGCTGTTTTCCCTCTCACCTAACACACAGGCAGATTCCGCTTCTCTATTTTTCATACAGATATAATTTTTTAAAAGAAAAGTGGAGCAAAAAATTGCGTGAACAAATTACAAGAGAAGAAAGAGGCTATCAGTGAAATGAACAGACACAGATTAGCCGCTATAATCTATATGTTTACCAATCAGGGAAATTAAAATAGTGTTGCCGCACATACACTTATGTACACTCGATGACTAAGAGATTTCAACAACAATCACTCAGACAGACAGCCCAGATGACATTGTGCGTAGTGCACTTACATGTATAAAGTGCACTACCACAAAAATTACTTGATTCTGATTGGCTGAGAGCAGTGCAGTAAGTGTAACAGAATGCGAAAAAGTGTAATACCAGTGCAAATTACACGGAATTCTGGATTATGATTGGCTAATAAACTATAGGGTTTGGTCTAACCTGCGATCAGGCTCTATTTTAGTTTCGCGTGGTACGTAATGTGGAGCTGGCAAAACGAAAAATAGAGCCTGGCCAAATTCCTCTTCGATATTCCTTCCGCCCACTTATTGACATGTCCTTCATCGGCCAATCAAATTTACTTCCATTACACCAATACACGCGTGGACGGCAGATTCACGCTATTTTGTTTTGACCAGAGTTGATTACCGTGGGAGGAATATTATAAATGAATTCGAAAGTTACCGTTGGCTTTAATTTGAGAGAAACACATTTAAAGCATGGGGAATGTTACTTTCTGTACCTTTTCGACGACTATATTGCGGCAAAGGCCGGCGTAATTCTTCCTCCGAACTTCACTGAATATGCAATCTTTTAAGCTTGACATCTTAATTTGTAATTGAGATAACCTAGCATTTTGTCGTTGGACGGTTTGGCAATAGATTTTTAAAGAAAAAAAAAGGAGAAATACATTATTCTTTTAACGTGTTTGCCCATGAAGGTTTCTTTGGTGATTTTTTCGGGTAATATCTTAATTCAGTTGCAGTGTATTTCTAGATGTTGCGCGCAGTAAAATCATGATAAATTTGGTAAGTAAGATGGACTCGCAAAATTTCTTTTATATTTGTACAATTGGTCTCTCTGGGGCGAGAGTTAAATCAACTGGAAATATTATGAAGCAATCTTGACTCCATATTGTGCAAACAAACCGTGTCATGCACAGTAAGTGATACACAGATATTCAAAACATGCATTCGTGTAACTTGCGATTTTATCAGCATCTCCTCGTTTTGATATATATGTCCTTTGTCTCATCCAGGAAACCAATATGCATCGGCTTTCATTGCCATTTGAAAGAACCAGCTATTTCGCTTTCAAAACATCAGGGAAGTTTGTGCCAAAGTACTTTCAACCACATGGCCACAGAGCTCGACGACGGAATCGTTAATTTTACTCTTTCCAGAGATTCAAACCCGATTCTGAACAAGTTATGAGATGTTCCAGATGGCATATCTCCATTTATACAAATAAAAGTTGCACCGTCCACGTCATTGTAAGAACAAAAGGCAGCAAAATTTTTCGTACACTTATGGCGGATTAGTCTCGAGGACTTCGCGAGAGCTCCGCGCAATTACGATAGCATTTTCACTTCCGGCGTTTCAACAGCCAATCAGATCACAAGTTTGGTCGGCCAAAAATTTGGCCGACCGTCCGGAATTCTTGAGAGGCTTTTGGTCAGGCCCAATTTTAATGAGCGACATCATAAGAGAACATATGGGCGAAGCTAAAAATGGGCCTGATCGCAGGTTAGGTTTGGTCAGAACCAATCACATCTTTTGTTTTTAAAGCAAGCGCAT
>NC_090894.1:8383417-8385917 GCF_036669925.1 Montipora capricornis
CTTGAGCTCCCCAGCTGCTTACTGAGCTGTACGTACAATGGTTGCATATTCACAGTTCCAATGTATGAGTTTAATACTATCATCAAGGCTTCTCATGAGCGGTAGCCGTGAACAAGTTCTGATATTGTGCAATACAAGAATTAACTATTAATTTTTAATCATCTTTTGCTAAGCCTTGTAAGCTTTTGATGGCGATTGACTTATTTGTTGGATGGCCATAATTATTTTAGAATAATAGTAGATAGCACTGCTTTTTCGGCAAAATACCCTGTTACTTATTGGCATATGGATTCTCTGACTCAGCTGTCAATAGACCATTCACATTTGTTTGCTTAGTGACCTGGCCTCTGAATGGTAGCAAAACATGCACACCTCACTTCTTTTGTCATGTATATAAATTATGCCATTGTCATGGAAACTAGCTTGCCTTTGCATAACAAAGCAAAGCAGTTTGTATCAAGACATGGTCATAAACAGTCTCACTTCTGTCCTCAGTCATTTATGTGTTCTGCAAATAGAGGTTACTTCATGGTTGGTGAGTGTCGATGATTTTTGTGCACGAGTTGCGAGAGGGGTGAACGAAAGAGTGAGTGCAGCGAACGAGTGAGTTCAGCGACTCCTCGCAACGAGTGAAGAAAAATCGGACAAACGAACCAACCATGAAGTAATTTGTTTATTTTATACGTACTGAGATTTCAAAAGAATACTACGCAAAAAAATCGTTATGAAGAACTTTTTCGATGCTAGGAATTGTTGCAGCATGGCTACATTTTGCAAAGTTTTCTTTTTAGTGCTTTCGTTTTCTTGTTCTGAGATGAAATCTTCCACAGACACATCTAAATCCTTAAATCTTGATGCCATTTTATTTGACGAGAAATGAAAAACAACTCGACGATGATTGCCAGTAGTTGAGAAAATACTGATAGAGCTCTAAGATTTTCATCACTAGTGACAAATATACTTCCGAGTCCTGTGATTGGTCTGACGATATTTTTAACTAGAGACAAAAACCGTCCGACCAGAATTATCTCTAAATGTTCGGGGGATTCGCTCTTTTGACAAAAGAAAGGCACTTTTTTACTGGTTAACAAAAGAGAGATCCGATATTATCTTTTTACAAGAAACTTACAGTACTCCAGACGTCGAAAAGTTTTGGAAGTCGCAGTGGAGGGGCGACATTTTCTTTAGTCATGGTTCGGAGCACAGTAGGGGGGTTATGATTTTGGTTAAGGAGAAATTCGATTGTGATATTGAAGAACGCCAAGAAGATGAACAAGGAAGATTTATTATTTTGAAAGGTGTCATTCAGGGATACAGTTTCGTTTTTGTCAATATTTATTCCCCAAATAAGACCAAAGATCAATGCATCTTCTTCGAGGAAATTCAAAAACAGCTCGATAAATTAGAATTAGAGGATAATTGTGAAGTTATTATTGGAGGCGATTTCAATGTTATTTTCGATGCTGAGTTGGATGGAGCTGGAGGCAAACCTCAAGTAAGAGAATCCTGTAAAAAAATTGAAGATTTGTGTTCATCTTATGATCTGACTGATATCTGGAGAATAAGAAATCCAGATACTAATCACTTTACATGGAGACAAAAAACCCTACAATACAGCGACGTTTGGACTTTTGGCTAATAAGCAGTAGTGTTCAAGAAGAGGTAGAAGATGTAGATATTATTCCTGCAATAAGAACGGATCACTCCGCTATTACAATGCACATAAACGGAATTGAAGAAACGGGACGGGGACCTTCCTTTTGGAAATTTAATTCTAGTCTTTTAGAAGATGATGAATATATCTCTTTTATAACTGAGAATTACAGTGATTGGTTGGAAGATGGAAAAGAGATTCAGGATCCAAGGGTCCTTTGGGACTTCATTAAGTATAAAATCCGTTATGAAACTATTACCTATAGCAACAGAAAGCTAGAATTAGAAGGGAGAAATTATTAGACTTAGAACAAAAACTTAAAGAGTGCACAGCAAAATGCGATGAACAGCCCAGTCAAGAAAACTTGAGTGATCTGGAAATTTTAAAAACCGAATATGATAGTCAATATGATTATATAGCGCAAGGAGCAATAATTCGCTCGAGAGTAAATTGGTACGAATATGGCGAGAAAAGTAATAAGTACTTTTTGAACTTAGAAAATTCCAAAAAGAAAAAAGTTGTATTAGAAAGTTAGTGGGGTTTAATGATGAATGCATAATGGGTCCTAAACAAATAATGACAGAGATTCATAGCTTTTATGCCAATCTTTATGATAAGGACTCTTGTCAGCAGGGTGGCTTGTCGATTGATGAATTCCTTAAGAATGTAAATACTAACATGTTAACAGACGAGCAGCAGGAATATTTGGAGAAAAAAATTACAACAAAGGAATATTTAGAAGCGTTGAAATCATTTGAGAAAAACAAAACAACAGGGAATGATGGATTAACTGTGGAGTTTTATCTTGGCTTCTGGCATCTCATAGAGAAATGTCTCATCAATTCC
>NC_090894.1:8395917-8418417 GCF_036669925.1 Montipora capricornis
GTGAGCCAACCCAAATTGCTAATGTGGTTGGTAATATTTCAACAGCCAGCGGAGATCAAGATTTTATTCAACAATGTAACATGGTTAATTTACACCTGTCAAAACAAGATATCTTCTAACCCCTCATGTTACCATATCGCAGGCTCAAGTTTAAAGCTCATCGGGGTCAGATGTTTTTTTTTTTTAAGTTGACCACTGACCAGGTACTGGTTTTCAATTGGATCGCAGGCTCACGCCAGGTTCACTTAATTTAAGAATAACTAATATGGGAGCTCCGCTTTTAGGCTTGGCTAAATCAATATATATTAATCAGTTCTTTGTCTTTCTCTTGTCTTGTTTACAGCTTCTGATTCAAATCAAAGAACAGATTATAGATATGTTGGAGTCTGATAATGATGGGTAGGTACTTACAAAAAGCCCTGACTCATCCATGGTTGTTTTTGATAAGAGTCATAATGAGAAGGGTTACATTTATAGACTAAAATGTGTATCATGAATGATTCTAAAATTGAATTGAACTTTTTCAGGATAAGAACACATGCAATAAAATTCATAGAGATGTTGGTCTTGGTGCAGTCTTTGAAATCTCAGGTAAATTAGTAGTGAGTGCCTTTGGGATTTGTAAGTTTTTTTTTTAACTTTCAAGTGAAGTTTCCAGAAATTCGTCCAGAAAGGCCCTTAATTAAATGCATGGCAATTAGATAAACATCACAAAGTATCTGCTTGCTCTTCTCTTTAGCTTAAAGTGGTACTATGATCAAAAAATAAAAATATTTTTTTCTTTGGATTTCAAAACACTAAACACTAGGTGACCTAAGTTTCAAGCCTTGATTTCAAAAAGACACTTATTTATTTTAACTGGAATTTTCCTAAAGTATTTAATAGGCCGTATTCATAAAATTAATAGCGGCCAAGAAATAATTCTTTTGTCTTTGTGCTAATCATCCTCACTAGCCTCACCTTGGAACAAAATTTCTTTTGAGTTTTGTTCATGCTAACGAGGCTAGTGAGGATGATTAGCATAAAGACAAAGGAATAATCAGTTAGCGGCCATTAATAATTATGTATATGGTCTATGGTCCGCCCTTACTAACTTTCAAATCTTAAGAGAGCTGAATCGATCCCTAGATCCAAGCCTCTGAGGTCCAGTTGGTGAGTTTTGAATGCAAGTATTGTCAGACCTTGGAATCCAATACTTACACTCAAAGTAAACAGTCTTTGGATAAAAATTAAAGGTCAAAATTCTGCCACGCAGGTCTCTTTCATCACATTACCAAAAAAGTTGCATTGTTCCTAATTAAAAAACCTTGTCGTTGGAAATAGCAAAATTCTTAGACACTTTGTGTGGGATATCAAAATTGCGTGCTTCTTATTACGTGCATAATGAGATTCAGAGAGTTAACTCACGGGTAGTGCATGTACCTTTTCACTCTCAAAAGCATCCTCTTTAATTTGTAATTAAATCTATGAGTAGTGCTCTTGGGAGTGAAAAGGTTTATGTTACCTTGTAGTTTTTTAACCAACAGACATTTTCAGAATGGTTAGTCCTGTTTTTATAGCATACGAGTAAGGTCTGTGCCAAAAAATGATGACTCTCCTCCTTCCTTGTTCCCATGTACTGTAGATGGTTTGTTTAAAGTGAAACTGCACTGGTATCAAATACGTTCACAGGCTTCAAGCTTCAAGTATTTTACAATTTATTTTACTTTTTGTTTTATGAAATTAAGGATTCTGAGTCACTTAAAAAAGGTGAAGCAGACATCTCATTGGAGATTGTTCCTAGAAATCATCCATTGGTCAAAATGACAGAGCTGAGGGAAGAGGGAGGATCAATGCTTGAAACTCTGCTGACTCTCATTGCCTCCCCCACCATCTCTAGGTTAGTAAATAAACCATTGAGATTAATACATGTATGTATTAACATGGAGTTGTAAACCCTTTCCCTTGTAAGTTTGATGCTTACAGATTTTACTCTTACGCTGGATAATTATTTTTAATAGTAGTACATCCACTTAAAAGCTACGTGATTGTATGATTCCTTTAATCTATTCCCTCTGAACAGTGACAAATCCAGGTTTTACTCTGTCTAATGCCAGACAATTCAATAATATGAAAGAAAGAAAGATGAAAGAAAGATCTGACCTGCTAATCGCCCTGTCTCGCAGTAAGAGACTGAATTGCTAAGGGCGCAGCTCAATGAGGTCAGACAGAAGAAGCTGTGCCCCTGAGCATGACCCATGTATGACCTCGGAGCACAGCACCACAGCCACATGGAATAGACTGGGAGTCGATTTTGCTGAGGCTGAGGGAGGAAAACTGGAGTACTGGTACCTGGAGAAAAACCCTCTGAGTAAGGTTGAGATTGACTGAAACTCATACGAACTTAGGATGCGATCCTGGGTCCCAGAGGTGGGAAGCACAAGCGTTACCGTACCTACTCCCCAATACTGAGTGGTCAGTTCAAGGCTGAAAATAATATTTAACGACATCTACCTACCTCCCCTTTAACTGATTTCCTTCTAAGAATGGCACTTCCAGATTTACTCTACAATTTACTGTAACTCCATATTTAATTTGCAATGGGGGCTGATTCGGGGAATGAAAGGGTTATAATAATACTTTCTCCCCTAAACTTGCCCTTACTGGTGAGCACAATGGTCCGGCATTTGACGTAGTTGCATGTAAATGTCTCTCTCCAGGTTTTCCTCAGTACTGCTTAAAGTTAGTGTCCTCTGTACTGATTAACCCAAACAATTAAAGTTAGTGTATGACTTGCCTATATAAGGAAAACACTGGTCACCATTTGTTCACCACCGTTAAGCCCTTGACTGGGTACTATCCTTATGGGTGACCATCTGAGAATACCCTTGCTGTGTGCTGTGGTGAGTCAGACAGGCTTGATTGTCATCCGCTGCTCCTTGTCCCTCCAACTTCTGCAGTTGTATTTGGGCTGAGTTTCAGTCCACCACGTCCTGATTCAAGGGTTTTTCCACGTGTAAATTGGTTTTCCTCCCGTTGTTCGAAATCATCTCTGGCTGTGGTACTGTGTACATGTCTCTTTAATGGGACTTTTCTGAAAATCACGTAAGAATATGTTATTGAAAGCTTTGTAGTAAAAGATTAAAGATCATCTAGATAAAGTTCCAGTTTTCCCCTCTTTTCAAAAATCAACCTTTGACTTTATTTGATTTACAGTTTTTTGAATAAGTTGGGCATGGCTTGGCTTGATAAGAGATTTTATTTCAGAAAATGAGTGTTGAAGTTTCAAAAGACTGCAATTCATCATAACATGGAATGCATTTTAGTGTTCAATGCACCTTTCCCTCACCTTTCCCTCACATGTAGTTCTTAATTATTAATGACATTATTGTAACATTATCGTTAACTTTCCTTAGTGTTAACCTGATGGCAGCCCTTGGGTCTCTGTCAGCCATTGCACGTCAGAGACCAGCCTTCATGTCAATAGTTGTCCAGGCTTTTGAATCTCTGCATGGTGAGTGCCACAATAATAATATTAAGTTTTTGGAGGTTAATAATATCATAAGCTGGAAATAAAATAATTAATTTTGTTCGCACCACCATTATCTAAGCTTTCTGCTCAGTACTGACTGAGATGCATACACGCTTAGTTGGCCGCCCCGCATATAAGGGCTTTTCAGGGTGATTGAAACCCAATCAACGAAACAACAGAACAGAACAACAACTGTTAAAAGTCCCAACTGGCTGGAGGCAAACCAGTTGGTTCTTTACAAGGTCATGCAAGGATGTTGAACCAGCCACTCCGGGGATCAAATTCACCCAGTGGTCGGAGCGGCTCTTGAACCCAGGATGGATCTCAAGGAAAGCTTCCTAACCACTGGGCCACACTTTTGTAGCCATTTCACCAACTAAATTTTCCAGATGCTGTGAATTTGGAATTGAAAGCATGAGAACAGATGCAATGTTCAGAAAATGAGAGTTGGGAGAAAAATGAAGTGGAAGGAACTTGTGTTGGTTCCAGGAAGGCGGATTCTCCAGCTTACTGTTCCCTTTCACAGTCTTTAGAGTTTGATGTACGTGTACAAATGTTTTAAGAGAGTTCTTCATGGCTTAATTTGCAGCTAACCTTCCCACTTCATTGAGCAAATCCCAAGTTAGCAGTGTGCGAAAGAATCTCAAGGTAAGATGTGCCTGTAATAATAATTATTTTTAGTAAGAAAGAAAAGCAATGTTAAGTTGGCAGAAATTCAAATTAGATTCTAAAACATATGCTTTCCCTTTTATAAACACTAAGTACCGGTAGTATTCCCCAATTAAGTTTATTTTTTCCTTTCCCTGACCTTCTGCCAATGGCCTCAGACAAAAACAAAAAAAACGTAACACAGTCTTGTCCATTGTTTGCACCAATAATAACATTTTATGTTTCTTGGACAATCATAGGTCAAACTAATATGAATAACAAAATGACTTGACAATTCTTGTTCTTTCTTTTGAAAATTAAGCACATCCGTACAAATAAAAGGAAAACACTGAGCAAGGCTCATTTCAAATCATTAGGTGATTTTTTTAATCGAATTGATGGTAAATCTTAAGTTAAAGTTAATTGTTCATTCCCAAAGCTGTTACATGTTACATGTGTCATTTATCATACTTAAGTGAAGCAAATCATCTGGACGAGTGTAGTTTTGAGAAGTCATGTTCAGAGTCATGATTTGTGTAACATCAGTAGATGGTATAAGCAGTCACATCAAAGGCCACAATGTTTATACCATCTACTGATGTTACACGAATCACTTGGCTCTGAAGATGACTTCTTCTCAGGTTGTTGAAACGTCAGTCATTGTCAAAAGCCAAAACACTCCCTTACCCGGATGATGGCACTTCACTTGATCATGATTTTACTCCAGGATTCAAATCATGTACGATTTTGTATCAATAATTGTACAATGCTTTTTTTATCTGCTTTTAGCTTCATCTCATGAGTCTGCTGAAACATCCTTCATCAGGTATCATGACTAGAATTCTCTCGAGAAGTTCCATAATTCCTATGTTAGATTATTTTGCTCTCATAATCAGCCAATGTACCTCTTTACACATGACAGTAAACCTCACCATAAAATTTAAAAGACAACTGGTTGGGAACACTGTTCTAGTATCCTAGGTTAAAACAAATTGACCTGAATCAAATTTAACCTGCAACAGGTACACTTTGCATGATGAAGAGATCTTCGTGTATTTATCATCGACGACTCCAGTATGCTTGCTCAGAACAAGTCTAAGTGTTTCTCTGCAGGGGTCAAACCGATGACCGTCCAGTTACTGGTTTGGACCCTTTACAACTGAGCTATAGGAGACTTGTGCTCTATGGCATCCAGCTGTGAATGCAAAGGTCATACAGTGCAACCCTTGGTAGGAGCAATGCTCTTTTTTCCAAGTATGTGTCGCGTGGTTCAAATGTTTTCCCGGTTGAACATTTTTTTAAACCAGTTCAATTTTGATTTCCTTTTATTTCACATTATGATAATGGATATTGGACAAAGAAAAATCAAAATTGATCTGGTTTGAAAAATTTTAAACCAAGAAAAATTTTGAACCATAACATACAAGAGTCCTTCATGATAATTAAATAATAACTATCTTCATGCATTCTCTACGCCTGAATTAATTCACTATCTCCTCTACAACGTAGCTGTGCTTTTATTTTCAATAAAAATTCCTCGTTATGTCTGCCTTTATCTTTTCTTTTATTTTAGTTGAGTTTCTTCCACAAATAACAACCCTCCTCACAGATCTTGGGGCTTCCCAAGCTGAGGTTAGTTTTAAGATAAAATGCACTGTAATCTTTTGAATTTTATGACCGTCAGTTGTGTAACTATCTACAAATGGCAAAACCCCGTTCAGACAGTATTTAAGGGGGCCCAAACCAGTTTCAATACTTTCAACAAACTGTACTGTTTAGAAGGATCAAATCTACCCAACTGTTTCACATAGCATGTGGTACCATGTGAAATGTTCACCAATAATTTCTTAGCAAGATGCACACGTTGATGTGACATAACAAAAGAGGCATCTAAAAACATCCTCCATTTGGTCTTTAAATGCTTTTATTGCTGCAAAGTGATTAACAGACTGAGATAAAACTCTCTGCAAAGTTTGAAAAAATTATCTGGAGTGGATTCCGAGCCACCTTCACAATTGGAATATTGGCTTAACAAACTCCAGATGAAACGAAGGAGTACGCTTGGCATACCTACATGTGCATATAAAAAATGTTGTACATCGTTGTCTGGACAAGAGAACCTTGTTTTCCAAACACAAGTTTTTTATGTTGTTTTACAGAATTTTTGACCACTTTTAAGTCTTACCAAAAACAATATAACATACCAATACTGTATCTGCCTTAAAGGCCTGACAACCAGAAAAGCTTTTCATCGCTCATCAACGTTTTAAGCTTAAAGCAGATTCCTTTTAGACAGTCCTTTTAAAAGTAACTTTCAAATTTTCATCCCGTTCACAGCTACAAAGGAATATGCCAAAACCCAGTGCAGAGAAAAGGAGGTTGGTGTTGAATATTAGATCTCGTATTCGTTGTTTGTTCATGATTTATCCATCCAGTCAAATAAACCAGATTACATTTAAACAAAAATCGACATCACTGTATGAAGAAAAGATATCAGCTCTGTCAGACTTATGTAATGGTAGTAATACCAAAAGGCAACAACGTCTGTAAATTGTGTTAACATGGTACAGTTTCGCTCATGCCTGCCAAATCAGGATATCTCAAAGATTTTTAACGCAGTCTTTTCGTTACGTTAACCTCGGCCATTGATTTTCCTCATGCACTGGTCATGAACAAGTAAAATTCTCTTGATAACAATGGAGTTAACATGTTTTTCTTTTCTTTTTCCTCGAAGGGCTGAACCAGAAGCCATAGCTTCAGCGAAAAAGCCAAAAATTGATGTAAGTACAGGGGGAAGGGTTGACGCATGGCCACCGTACAGAGATTCGAAAAGCTGACGTTTCGAGCGTTAGCCGTTCGTCAGAGCGAATCGAAAAATCACCTCAACTCCGTTTTTGTAGACTATTTCCCCACCGACGCAGCAGCACAGTTTCTTTAGAAACTACCCCCTTCTTCCCTATATTTCGACCGCGCGCCATTTCAACGGAAGAGCCTGCTTGCGGGCTACACGTATCTGGGAAAATAGGGGTACCCAGAAAAACTTCTCAGGGCAGTTAAAGAACCAAAAACCTCAACTCACATCCTGGAATACAGCCCGTAACAAATTTACATTATCAACTCCGTTGATAAAACCTAATTTTTGTACAAGAAATATAGGGGCTTGGTTATAAGTTTAGAAACTAGAACCAAGCCCCTATATTTCGAGACCGCGCGCCATTTTCAACTGAAGAGCCTGGGTGCAGGCTAAGATATGTGCAGAAAGGCACGTAATTGGATGCACGACGATTTTATAAGCCACAGAAAGTGTCCCCTCGCGCTTTTCCCCAGCTTCAACATCACTTGCGTCTGGGAAGACTGATAATTAACGACACAAATTTTCCTTTGAACTCCGGTCCTGGGAGTGCATTTTGAGCGTTGCTGGACATGAGTGGCAGACGTTATCCCCTGTAATCCAAAACCGGCCGCGTGTTCCGTAGGGAAGTTGTTCTCGGCTATATAAGCAATAAATAAATAAATAAATAGAGCAGTTTTCAAATGACTGTCGAAAGTAATTACGCGATTGCAATTGCTACGCTTGTTGATTGGTTTAAAAATCTCGCGCCAGTTTATCAACCAATGAAAAGGAAAACCAAAACCAATCGCGACTTGCACGCGCGATTTTTCCCGCGCTTTGAGCAAGTTACATGGAATTGCTACGAATTTTAATTGGTTCATTGGGTTGTTTTTACCTGCTGTGATTGGTCGAAGTAATTACTTTGGTATTTTGTTTTACGACACTTAAAGCGGTTTTCAGTTGAGTGTCGAAAGTAATTAGCGAATTGCTTTGGTTTTGCATTACTTCACTCAATGATTGGTTCAAAGTTCCAGCGCAACTTTTTCAACCAATCAGAAGTGAAACCAAAACCAATTGTGGCTTGCACCTGCACATTTTCCCGCGCCTTGTGTCCGCTACGTATAATAAGTTCGACTTTTGGTTGGTTTACTAGATAGTCTCCGTCCGTTTTGATTGGCCAATCTAATTACTTTGGTTTTGTTTTTACGACCCTAGATTGAAACTCGCTCTAATTGAAAACCGTTCAAAATAAATAAATAAATAAATGAAGTTATTGTTATCTTTGTTTTTATGAAGGAGTAGGACAGTTATCGATAACTGGGTTTGGCCTTGAAATAGGAGTTCAATTTTCTTTGTTCATGCAAGTTGTGCACTATGGGACCATCCCTTGGTCCGCCTCAGGTGGAGCATCCGAACTAGCAATCGGAAGGTCGTTGGTTCGACTCCTGTGTTGGAGCACTCCGAATTTTTCCGAGTATCTCCGAGTGATAACCAAAAAAATCGTTCACATTTTTTTGTATTTCAGACTGAAGAAGTAGAAACTATGTCGACATCAGATGCTGTGGAAATGACAGCACAGGACATCATCCCGAGGTTAAATAAGGACACGGTAACAGATCTGGTGTTAGTCAGCATGTTAGCTCTTCCCGACAGCTTGCCATCACACTTCCACGATACGTACACGCCCATCGCTGCGGCAGGAGGCCAAGCGCAAGTGGTGCATCTTGCCCGTCTGCTGGCCACGCAAATGAACGCCGCAAAGGTTGGAAAAGGCTACGAGAGAATGGAAGCTTTGAGAAAGGTATGATTATTGTACCATTCAGTGATGTTAAGGTTTCAGTCAAGATTTCGTCCAAGTGGTTAACTTGTTTAGCCAAATTGATGAGGCGCTATACTGTTGAGCAGGGAGTACGTTGTCTTGAACCTTAGCCAGACCAACACTCAGGGGCTATTATATAAGGAGGGCCGTCTGCGAATGCTTACTGAACAAAGTCGTGTTTTATTCGGTATATAGATACTGATGAAATACTGCACTTGGATTTTTTAAATTGAAAAAAACCATATCTTCACCTCGTGCAGTGAAGATATTATGTTTCTCTTTCACATGTGAGGTTACTAACTTGTTAGCCAACAAAAAGCGGGCTTCCCTTTCATTGTAAGATACACTTGTGCTGTAATATAATTCCTCTCTTCTGCATTAACATTTTTACGGCTTAAATTGACATCATGGTTACTTGTTTTTCATAAATTTCATATTAAAAAAGCCCCTTGTTTCATGCTTCACAACATGCCCGCTTTAGCGGTCTGTGACACTTTTTCACCATGTCTAAAATGAAGGGCAAACAGCAACGTGCCATCCCACGTCTCGTGACCATTTATTGTGTCCTGTGGATGATTTTCAGGCTGCAAACGACCCAAGACTGAAGGAAGCAGAGATTATGTCGATCCCTGTGATTGGCGGAGCGGGTTCTTGGGGGAACAATGAAGCCGGTGCGGACGAAAACCAAATGGTGAGTCTCACGAGGTTGTGCACACCCTTAACCGAGGTGATTGCTTTGACCAATCACGACTGACACAGACAATCAAATAAACCAATCAGGACTCGACGCGGCGCCATTTTCTGCAGCTAGCGCGGGAAAATGTCGGCAGGCCAGTGACAACTAATCTTGGTTTTCGCTTTTGATTTTGGTTGGTTTAGAAATGGCGCGAGATTTCGGGACCATTCTTTTGTTTTCACTAGCGACGCAAGCACATGCGGAAGCATAACAGCTCTCATTTCTCCGTGAAAACGTCCTGGACGCAAGCATAAACACATGCGCAAGCACAAGGATAAAAAAATTTCCTTTTCTTGTGCTTTTTTGCGCTAGTTCGCTAGTGAAAACCAGTGTAGCAAGGCAACCGGAAGCACCCGAAGGACAACTCTCTGTGGTCCACCGGAAATGGGCTCAATGATCACAGTCACATTGTGCCTGAAGGCCCTTGCAATGTTGACAGCAACACTAATATTTGGCATACTGGACGGTTATTCCGACACTGTGAAAACGTTCGTAACAGCCCTAGTCTCACCCTGGCTGTACACGGTTCTAACAATTGTCTGGATTTCAGGGTTAACAATATTTGGAAGATCAATGAAGGCCATGCTTCATGGCTTGCGCAGCAACCGTTCATTTGTTGCCTAATCGCTCGCACTTCCTGATCGCGATGCCAGGTTTCACTTGCCAAGTGTTTGCGCTGTACGCTTGGCGGAATATTACGCAAAAGTGGGTCTGGTTACAGTAAAGATAACTGAGATGTCTTTTGAAAGAGTTTTATTAATTACAGCGTTTTTCATTGTCCCTCTAGTTTTCATATGGTCAGAACCAACCAGAGGAGGATACCGCACTGAAGAGGATGTTAGGTATTGAGAAAATACTAAATTTGGTGTGGAAAATAGGAAAAATTCAAGTGAGACAGACAACACTTCTTTATTAAACCAAATGTCATGAGCAAACGGGTGAAACAGATTGTTTCAAGGGTTTCAAAAAAATTTCTTCACTTAAACACGTGCGCATAATCAAACATAATCAAACTTAAACACGTGCGCATAATCAAACATTGCGTGAGCGAGCACACTTCCAGCGTTCTAACTCGTGCGCGCGTGTACTTACTTGCTCGCTAGGACAGTGGTGTCTCCCAGATTGTTATACTAATCATCTCTAATGGAGAAAAGATACTTGGCAATGTAAATGTCGTTTGTGTGAAGACAAGTTAAAAAGGAAAACAGCTCACTTCCGGTTGCCGTCCGCGTCTCAAACACGCGGATGCTTAAGCTCCCTATTGGGCACCATGACTGAATTTCGTGTAGTAACACGAAATTATCCAAATAGCGGACATATTGTTTCTCGCGTGACTCGCCTGAGTGCACTCAGCCAATCAGATCACACATTTGGACAAGCTGTCATTTGAAAACAACAACAAACGACCGTAATGACTTTTGGGAAAATGTGAGCCTTTAAATGTTGATTGTGCGCAAAATCAAACGGTACGTGAACACACGTGCAGCTGTCTCGCATATATTATGTTGGCACGTGACTTTGCAAAAACAACATGGCAACTATTTTACATCTGTTTTCATTTAAAACGTAAGTGGTGATGTAACATTGCGAGGTATGATTTAACTGCGCTCTTAGGAACGAGGTCAACTAAAAATATGTGAAACCTGTTCTCAAAATATCGAGCTGGTTCAACTTTTTCTTTGTCATCTTACAGGTGGGCATTTTGATCTGACGAAAGAGAAAAGGGCTCTGGATTTAAGGAAGGTATGAATGATTGAATAGTCGTTACCTAGTGGGTCAATAGGGGAATATATTTTTTTATATTTTTTTATATTTTTTACCTCATTAGCATAACGTTGTCGTTTTCTAATCAGTCAGCCGAGAATAAAGTACTGAATATTGAAAGTGCATACACCGTATTTCAAAATGGCCGCCATTTTAGCATTCTTTTGTTTCCATGCACATTGGCCCTTATGGCCTCGCTTTCAAACGTAAAATTCAAAAGAATCTTTAACCTTGAACGAGGCCTTAAGGACCAATTTTGCATGGAAACAAGAGAATACTAAAATGGCGGCCATTTTGGAATAAGGTGTATTGTATAATGAGCAATCTCCGAAAATCGGAACGCGATATACAGGATTATCTCTTAGCGATGATACTTTGAAAATTCCAAATTTTACAGAGAAAGTATGGGTTCATTAGCGCTCTTGTCAGCCAGGAATTTATTAGCTTTTGATGGATAATAACTGGCTCGTTATCAAAGCTAAAAGGCTTACAAGTTTTACAAGTTCTTTCACCATTTGGAGTCTATTTGTAAATTGCATGATGCCTTCTGTGAGCAAACTCGTATGCTGCTGCTTGTCGCAAAAGCATGAAAATTCTCTCCTTCGAACTTGTTTCTCTCTTTTGAAACGTTGCTCGCTATCTGTAGCCAACAGGAAGACGATTATCCCAAATCAAACACGTTTGTATTAGTTCTGGCCAAACGCAAATTTCAGCCCGACATTTGCCGTTTGCCTTCAACGCGATGCTAAATTTTTCCCTTTTCTTCCTTTTCCGCAGACTCCATTCGTTCCCAAAGAACCTGCCGTCCCACAACTGGTAGGTAACAACATTGAAAGCAAGGACACAGAGACAGAGCCCATCATTATGTTGCCTTGGTGGAAGGAAAGAGTTTATCTACTGTCAGTTTGTTTATTCCGAAACCGTTTTGCAAAGTTCTTTCCCCTCGCCTTGTTATTCTTTTGGCCATTCTTTTTGATCCTTTGTGAATCATGAAGACCAAAGTTTACATTTCTCTTTTGCCTCCTGTTCGTTTCATTTTGTCTGAGCGAGGGTGTTTAACCTATAAAGAATCTCCTTACTAGCGCGGTTTTGTACCCGCCGGAAGCGAAAATTCAGATTTTTAAAAGGCTAAAGGACACGGAAGGAAAATCAGTATGGAATTTTTTAAATTGATTTTATCTCAGAAAAGCATGATGTTTCGATCGAGTAATTAAAGAAAAACTGTCTTTTACACTTTAAGCTTTTGCGTTTACTTCGTCACTCAAGTTCCCATATGAGATGCTTGTCTATCAGCACAATTACAGTCGTCATCGTCATCTTCATTACTGTCATGCATTGTCATCGCCATTGATTAAAAGCTCCTAAAGTTATTAAAGCCCTGAAATTGCCGGACATGCAGTCATGACCCAACCCACTTCACCGATTTATCACCTGCAATATATCCCCTCCTTAGCGCATGCGGAAAATTAAACCGTTCAAGCTCTCTGACGTGACAAGGATCCTGAACCCCGAAGAGCGACAAAAAGTGATGACTACAGCAGTGAATAGAATACTAAAAGCTGAAAGTGAGTTTGTTGGACTGTATTGTTCGTAAATTAAATTGTAATAATAAGCTCTTCAATCCGCCGGTAAGGTCTCTTATCATAGTTCATTAGCAAAGAAAAATGAGCAATAGAGCGTTTTTCAAATGAGTGTCGTAAAACCAAAACCAAAGTAATAGGCCATTTCCGAGTTCATATCTGCCTCCTCTTCAAGGCGAGTCTAAGTGCGAAGTTTTTGTTATGAAAATTAGTTTTTATTCATATGTAAAGTAGAACTAATTACCATCACAAAAACTTCGCACTTAGACTCGCTTTGAAGAGAAGGCAGACATGAACTCGGAAAAGGCCTATTATTTTGGCCAATCAAAAAGGACGGAGATAATCCAGTAAACCACTCAAAACTAGAACTAATTACACGTAGCCGACACAAAGCGCGGGGAAATGTGCACGTGCGAGCCGCGATTGGTTTTGGTTTCACTTGTGATTGGTTGAAAAAGTGGCGCGAGAACTTTGAATTAGGCACTGAGTGAAGTAATGCAAAATCAAAGTAATTCACCAATTACTTTCGACACTCAAGTAAAAACCGCTCTAGCAAAGAAAAATGCGCAATGACAAAAAGATTATATTTGGGAGGGTCTTTATATCATGGTCATGACCATTGCCATGCACCGGGGTAGACGTGGTTACCTCAGTTTTGAAATAGGCTCTTCGCTTTAAAAACAAAATTTTTGCGAGAACAAACAACGGTGCGGCAAGTTCCCTTGTCGTTTTAAGCAGACCAAAGCATGTGACTGGAGAAGTGTTTTAGGGGGGGAGTCGGTGCGGGGGGCGCGGAAGACCGTTAACAAAAGCTATTTTACTGCTTTGTTGAAGTGCAGACCAAGGTTTTGAACTCGGATTCAGTTTGAAAAGGGGATTGAATGTGAACTCGAAAATGACCTTTTGACCACAATATGGTATAGGGTGTAGGTGACAATAAGAGGGAAGTTGGAGATATCAACGCTTTCGTCGTTTACTGAGTTCGTGTAACGTAATTGCAATACACTTTTTATTCCTTCTATCGAACTCGAGCAGCTGTTTAAATACATGCTCATTCTCATATATTTGCTTTTGTGATGTTAAGACGGTAGCCTTCGTTCGTTCACCTCCCTTCTTTGCATAAAAAAGAAAAAAAGGAATTTTTGGTTTGGCGGGGAGGGGTACAGGATGCCGGATCAACCACCTATCCTGTGGGACCCCTTCCTCAGTCAAGAGGAGCTCATGTTTTCCACAGAATGAGTAAGGAGGGTGTTAGATCATTGAGGTGTATTGAGGTGCGATTCGTGCTTTCTGCGGAAGGTTTAGTTAAAATGTAAACTTAACCCGCACTCCACAACTTGGAGCCCTAAACCACGTATCTCCAATCGCGGCATGCCTTCCTTCATCATACGTATAGTTGCACCTTTGTTGTTTATTTTTTTAGGCAGTGCGGCTCGGAGTGGTGTCATCCAGGTATGGTTAATTAAAATATGGACGTGCTTTAATGAATTATCAATTCAGCGTTGTCTTTATTAGCTACGCAAGCACAGGCAACATATACAGACTGGGGAGTATGTTAACGCAATTTTAAAAAAATCCTTTAGACACGAACAAATTAGCAGGTGATCTCCGCACTAAAGCAGTTTTCTATGTGACAATTTTATGTGATAAATACATTTCATGGTGTAGATAGCCCAACAAATAATAACTGTTGACAATTCGCGTTCGAAAAAAAACCAGGTTTTTAATGTGTTTGACCATTCTTGCCGTTTTGTAGTGCATTTCCGATGGATTTCCTGTCTGTATGCTTATTTTATTTGATATTTTCAGGAGCGTATCAACCTTCTCGTTGGCCTTGTCACACAGCTGGGAGGAGATTTGAGAAATGGTACGTAAATGAAAGGTCGTATCCAGGCTATTCCGAGTTGTGTTTCTTTCTTCAAAATACCCGTCCTTTCAGTTTGTAAACGCTTATTATGGTTAGAATTTTCACCTGCACTAGGAAATATAAATAAACAGGAGATTCCACAAGTCTTCCCCATGTTGCTGTGGACTATATTTCTTACTCTGGACTTCCGAGCATCAAAGACCCAGTTTACAGGTTCCTTTCGTCTCTGTCTTAACTCGTGTATTTTAGCTTGCAACTGCTTCCCCTGATACCCAATCTGTTTGTGCAACGGTTTGTAATTTTATAATAAATGTATTGTATTCATCGTTTGCTTCTTCTGTAGCGATATATCGACAAATCTGTGCATGGACCATTGCTAAATAAACGTTGTATTACCTTACTTGCGGTGAACGTTCGTGCTTTTGCCTCAGAAGTGGTATTTTGACCGATTTCGAAGATTTCGAGTTCGCTCTTTACTATGTTTCTCAATAGAAGGACGAGGTCTCCGTTGAATATTGTTGGCCAAAGGCATGACTTTGGCACTGAGATTAGTTAACCCAGCGGAGGAAACTAATCATCTCATCACACTCATCTCTTTTTTATTTCTCCTGCTTCTTTTCAGTCCTTCTTGACTTTATACAAGAGGACATCCGCGCTCGTTATGATTTGCTGATGTCCTGGCTTTATCAGGAATACAGCGCATCAGAAAGCGATGAACCGAGTGACGAGCTTGAGGCAGCCCCATCGTACTGTGAATGTCTGCTAAATCTTATGGATGGCTTGTATTCGAATTTGGATCCCAAGGACAAGTATGTTTGTGTATTTGCTCTCGATTAAATCGCTCAATAACATCTTTTGAAAATTAAATTCAGTTGACGTAAATGAATGAAATAAACGTTTAAACACAGACGCCCTACAAAAGGCGTGATGCCTTAGGTGGAAGCAGATGACTTGTAAATCAACCGTGGTTGCTCACAGAACTTTGTGATAATTTGTGCAATGTAAAAGCCTCTAGAGGCCCAGGCAAACGGCTTTCACATTTGCTTCAGTATCCGTTCGATTTTGTTGAACGTCGTAGAACAATGTTGACTGCTGGGTTGGACAGACGGTTTCAACACATCATCAACATTTGACTCAACAAATCTTCAGAGGCCCGGTATTCAGTCCCAGGCTGCAACCGCGATTGTTACTATGGATACAGACATGGATACGTCATTGAGAGACCGATTAGTGCGCACGCGCATACCCAACAATGTTGAAAGGGGGGAGGGGAGGGGGGCAAACGATGTCAACTTCATTCAACATTCGTCAAAACAAAAGAAATGTTGAATGGTTGTTGAAGCAAAGTTTTAAACGGATTTAAATTCATTCAACATCGATTCAACTTCGGTTCATCATGTTTCAACACGGTTGAAAAGAGAGGGGGGCGGGTTTCGATGTTTAGCGAACTTTTCTGTCATTATTTCAGTTTGTTAAACCTTTACAAAATAGCTGTAAACTTAATGGGATCCAAGTGAAGCTATGATCCTCCCAGTTATGAACGCGATTTTAGCAACTGCGTGGAGAAGCCTGAAAAATTCAGGACTTCATAACTCCGAGGATCATAGTTTCACTTGATTTCATATCCACAGTTTAATATTTAGTTCATTTCATATATCATTTCATCGTTATTGGGATCCATCACTCCTTCAAAGGGATAATTTAAAAACGGAGGAAACACTGTTTGCAAAAAAAAAAATAATTTTCAGGATCTTTATTTACGTTCTAATTCACTGCGTTCAAACGAAAGTAAAACACTTTCCCACTTGAATTCCCTGAAGGCAGACAATACAAGATTGTTATATTGTATACTTCTCATGCGGAAATCAAGCCACATTATTTAGTACACGGGAAAGTTCATTTATTGACACCTGAGCTAACCTTGAGAGGGTCGTGAAAAATATATTACATGCCAGTGGAAAGTACGTTTTTTTTTTTAATTTCCTGGGAGTCCGCCATCTTAGATAATTGTGACGTGACACCAAGTAATGTAAAGGTTATTTTGTCGCTGTATTGGACAACCTTTTGCTTGGGAATGGGAAAGTTGGAGGGGAAGGGAGGCGGAGTGCTAAAACTAGTGCTATTTGCATGAATCAATCATGATTGATACTGATTGCAGGATATTTACTCGCATTTTACTGGACATTCCTGCACTGACAGAAGGAGCTGTGATGGCCGTTAGAATGTACTGCGAAGATTTGGTAGGTTTATGCCTATCAGCTCCCTGAATTCCTAACCAAGATTTTTGTACAACTTTCATAAGTCACAGATATGTCGAGTATTGCTCGTGATTAGATGCACGCGAATTTCAATAAGCGTCACGAAGTGTCCCCTTGCCCTTGTCCCCAACTTCAACATCACTCATGTCTCGGAATGCAGACAAACTGTCTCCTAAATGCTACTCAAGTAAGGATAAACAGCGGCATTTACTTTAAGGTAAAAATAACGCTAACATTTACCCTTGACTTAGAGCGGTTTTCAATTGAGTGTCGAAAGTAATAAGCGAATTGCTTTGGTTTCGCATTACTTCACTCAGGGATTGGTTCAAAAATGTCGAGCCATTTTTTTCAACCAATTAGAAGTGAAACCAAAACCAAAACCAATCGTGGCTCGCGCGTGCACATTTTCCGGCGCTTTGTGTCGGCTACGTGTAATTACTTCGAGTTTTGATTGGTTTACTGGATTGTCTCCGTCCTTTTTGATTGGCCAAAGTTATTACTTTGGTTTTGGTTTTACGGCACTCATTTGAAAACCGCTCTATTGTTGGAAATAGGTAGCAAAGGCTTTGACTTAAAGGGACACTTCGTGTTGGATATAAAAAATGGGGCGTGCATCTACCACAACTAGTTACGCGATTTGGTCTATTACCCAATTCAAATCTCCGCAGTTAAGGGTCTTTGTGTATTGTACTTGCATTATAATGTAGCATTCACATTTAAATAAAATGAAAATACCTGGAAGAAAAGGTTTTACTACCAAAGGGTTTGAATAGACCTATGAATGAAAGTGAGGCTAGAGTTGGCCTTGTTGATAGAAATGTCACTGCTTTTCTTTTGTAAATTCTAACGAATTAGCATGAGAACAACATTATTAACATAAGAAAAGCAGGGAGAACTGTATCATAACAAGGTCACCTCCAGCCTCACTTTCATTAAAAGGCCAGGCCGCAGTGGTTCAAACGATGGATAGCGCTATCTGCCGGATAAATCACTAACCAGTGGATAAGCAATAGCGATACCAATTGCGCTATCCAATGGATAGTGATTTATCTGGCCCCAGTTGTTCAAACGATGGATAGCGCTATCCGTCGGATAAATCACTATCCACTTGATAACTCAATTGGTTTTGCTGGTGTTTATTCGCTGGATAGTGATTTATCCGGTGGATAACGCTATCCATCGTTTGAAGAACTGGCCCCTGGTGGATAGCGTTATCCACCTTTTGAACAACTGGGGCCGGATAACTAACCACATACCTGTAAAAAGGTCTTCTGGGTACAAAATTGAGTTAGCCGATTTGGTCTATTACCTACATTTCTGGACATAGGGATTAGTTATTTGGGAAGCCAAGGAAGCAAGGGCGACGACGACGGTTAAGAGAATAGAAAGATTTAGCATCAGGTTTACGGCAAGCTGAAAATCGTGTTTTGACAAAAGTCAAAGAAACTTGTTTGTTGTTAGCCCATTTCTTGCCTGTTAGCGACAGATACAGAGCAATTCTTTAAACGAGAGTAAAAGTTAGAATAACAGAATTTTCATGCTTTTATGACAAGCAGTTACCCGTCGTGTTCCCTTTCACGTAAATGCAATGCTCAGTTTCTCCAATGTCTGCAACTTGTCTCGCCATGGCGTTACGCGACAAGGTGCATAAAAAATTGCATAGTGTGACAGCGCCTTTAAGCGAGGACGATGGCAAAGGCTACGAGAACGTTTTTGAAAAATGATATTTCCGGTTATCGCAATAATTTTTGCGATTATTCCCAAATTGTTCGGAATGGAGAGTGTTTATAAAATTGATATGAACATCGTTTGAAGAGAAAATTGAAAATTTAACGCCTCGTGGTCGCGTTCTACACATAACCTCAAATTTGGTCGTTTCACGCACGTTTTCGGAACGAGTACGGCTAAGAAATGTATCTACAAAATGGCGGCTAAAAGGAAAGCAAGTTGGAGTGATCAAGCTTCGACGAGCTAGGGACTGGAACATTTGCTTATGTACTCGTTGATAACAAGTATTGCGGGCACAGGCTAAAATTGTCAAGGAAAATTTGTTCATCGTCTACACAGGCAATTTTTCTTTGCCAAGGAAAGCTTGTCAAGAGAAACTTGTTGATCATTTACACAAGAAATGATAATTGCAAAGGAAACATGTCAAGGAAAACTTGCTGGTGTAAACGCGGCTTAAGCCTATGGTTTTGTTGCGTTCCCATAGCCTTCGTCGTCTTCCTTTCGTAAGGGCCTACTGACGTATATTTTGGGGTGCAAACAACAGTTCGTGCGGTGATTTTTGCTTGTGAGTGGGTTTCCTGGTCAGCTCACGATATGATGATGTCAGTCACCGGAAGTAACATTTCACTTCCTTAGCAACGCGCGAAAAATACGTCTGTGGGCCCTTAAGCTCCCGATTGTCAGGACGAGAAGATTAAAGAAATTTATCAAAATGTCAAACGCAAGTAAAGGACGTGCGGAGCCATTGTTTTGTGGAGTTTTCGTTGTTGTCACCGCCCCTCTCAGTCACGCTTATTTTTTTCCCGCATGTAACAAGCAGTTCAATCCTTTTAGGAGCGCCTTCAAGTTGGATTCTCTAGTCTAAGAGAATTAATCTTAAAGCGACCAGCCGCTCAGTTGCAGCTACTTCAAACCTTGATGGACCTTACCACGAACGAGAAGGAGCAAGTCAGAGTGCAGGCAATCCACTCTGGAAAGAAGCTCCACGCGAGACCAGAACTGGCAGAATACATCGAGGTGAGTTTGGAGCACAGAATACCACAGGCCAGGGAGATTAATTAATTTTGGACTCTCCCGTTACCACGTGCGTCTTCCGAATTTCGCGCGCGTTCTTTCTTGTATTTCACCCGCTCCTTGCTTAGTCCGACGAGCGTATGCGAACAGAAAATGTAAGCGCGCAGGAAATGGGCGCAAAAAAAATTTCACATTTCGCGTGGCCATTTCGCGTCTGCCTCTATCTTACTCGCGTTAGGACGGTGTCTACTAATTCAAAGGTATTTTTGCCCCGAATTATGATTATGCAGGAAACGTAGATCTTCCCAAGTGTTATTGAAATCCCAAAAGAAAATTGGGGTTAACCACGCATTTTTCAAACATAATTCATGAACAATATTTGTATAAAGCTCTAAAATACAAAGCAATATATGGCGTTCTTTCTCAAATTGAAGCTCAATTATCTCTAAAGAACGCATGGCTACCCCCAATTTTCTTTTTGATACCAAGAGTACTTACTAAGATCTACTTTCTCTGCATAGTTTTAAACCGCGCAAAAATATCCCTGCATTAGTAGGAAATCCGAGTATCTGGTGATGCGCAGAACGTATGCGCAATAACAATAGTAGGCACCGTCCTTAAGCTCGACGGACTACGCTCGCGATGTACTTAAAAGGCCCGTACAAGATGGTTATAAGATTAAGGGTTGACACTTAACTTGTATGCGCAAAACGACGGTTTTCACCAAATTCTTGGCTCTTGTGTGGAGCAATCATCGAGGCCAAAACAAATTTTCGCTAAACTTTCACGACGGCCAACTATTAGTAACGTAGCCTGAGCTCAAGATTTGTTGGCAACAAAGACAATGGGGGAAGGTTGCCCAGTGGTCTGAGTGCTTGCCTTGAGATTTGGAGATCCCGGGTTCAAGGCGTACCTTGACCACTCGTTGAATTTGATCCTGGCAGTCCCTGTGTCAACTTCTCAGCTGCACTTGCAAATAGCCAACGGGGTTTTCTACGGCCAGTTCAGAAGGGATTCTTAACCGGTTGTTGTCGTCATTGGCCTTGAAAAGCCCCTATGGGGAGTAGTCAATTAAGTATGAATGTATGTACTTTTTCCCTTACAATTTCAGAAATACGCCCTGGAATCGCTCCAGCAGCTTTTAGCTGATCATCCCCCAGCGCCAGTGGGACAAGATCCTGATGAAGGTACTGCCCAGCGTGTAAACTTTGCCCCGCAGAGTATCGTACTGTATCGATACTCTTCCCACGATAAGATAGTCGACCCGATACCTCACTGAGCGATACTCTTTAAACTCGGACATAAAAATTGTTATGTCCTATAAAAGAAAGCCGTTATCGAGATTGCATGAAATCTTTGAGCAATTGTTTATTCAGGATTAATCTAGATCATGTAAAAGAATTAGACTCATTGCTTTTTGCGCGTTCTGATTGGTCAATTCGGACGTGATTTGCAAAGTACAACCAAATTGAAACAAGCAGTTTTCAGCATGGCTCAGGGACTTGCTGTGCAAGTGCAGTGGACACAATAATGGCTACCTGTGATCACAATGGTAATGTTTTGGCCCCTTAGTTATTCGGATTGTATGGTTAGTGCAAAATTAAACTGTATCTCCACTCTTACCACAGAATATGTTCAAACCCGATGAAGGGTCTGTTTGGTTCGGGCCTAGCGAGGTCCGGGAAAGAAAGATCAAGGGCGATATTCTTGCAACACGCCCCGATGTAATAACAACTTTCAGTTATAACTCGGCCGTAATGACCTTTCTATTACTTGGTCTGTAACGTTGCTCTATAACTTATCTACAGTAAAATCGTGGAAGTTACACTTGTCGTCCCACTTACTGCTAGGGAAGGAGTGTCAAACGATTGTCGCAATCGTTGTAAATCAATGTCACAGTAGAGATTTATTTATCGATAGTGAATCAAGTATACTCATCTTGCTGTTTCAGTAATCGCCCCTGGAGAATGGACAGACGACTCCATAAAACTCTGCCTTTATCTGTACCTAGCGCTGCTTCCACAGAATCACAAGCTCTTCCACGAGTAAGACAAATAAAACCGGCATTTTTTGCAAAGTAACAGTGAACTCGTTCAATTTTTACTCTTTAAAGCGCCAAAAAAGGGCACCTCCATTCCAACAAAAAAGAAACTTTAAACTACGGATCATGATGTTCACAGTCAAGGGAAATGGTAACACGTCACAATCATTGAAGATTGCCGTGCCAGGAAAATTTAAAAGGGAAAATATGCTATTCAAAAATGCATTTGTTGTGATACAAATTTGATTTAAACATTATTTCCTTCCCTAAACTTAGAATGCAGGGCCCCGTTTCTCGAAAGTCCCGAAACTTTACGGGTCATTTTTGGGTGTCACAATTTCCTTTGTATCTCAAGAAGGGAGAGGATTTAAGTCGTCAAACTTTACAGCCATTGTTTTTTTTTTTTTTTTTTTTGTTACCTTGAAAGCATGTTAAAAGATCTGCTTTCCAAAACAAGCGGTTGCCAGTTTCACATGCAAATGGCTTTTCGGGCCCGAAAAGGTTTTGGAACTTTCGAGAAACAGGCCCCAGGTACCCTTTGAGGAATCAGTGCTATTTCTCAACTGGAACCAGTCAGTGTTAAATTGGTTCAAGTTTTTTAGAGAAACACTTTCCAACTGTTTTCGGTGGAAATGAACGGTATGTCCTGGAAATAGACCTTCCCAGACTTCTCCGTGAGTTTCGTCAGCCACTGGACATTG